>NC_087174.1:13670827-13903327 GCF_035594125.1 Scylla paramamosain | reverse complement strand
TTAAAAGAGTCTTTAAAATATTTTAGCATATAAATAGTTTTCTTACATCTTTCATGTTACTTCCATCATCTCCATATTCAGTTCATCCTTTATGGAAATGTGTCATTCACGTCTTAAACTGAGGTCCTTCATTGTCGTCACCTCTTGTTCTCCCCGGTGCAGGGGCGGCGTGAGTCTCCACCAGGCTCAACAAGGTGCAAGGGCGAGCGCAAGACTTTCCCTTACCAGCGTCATGCCGCACGATGCGGGGAACTACACGTGCCAGCCACAGGATCTCGATCCAGCCACTGTGTCTGTGTTCGTCCTCAGAGGTGAGACACACACACACACACACACACACACACACACACACACACACACACACACACACACACACGGACAGACAGGAAAAC
The DNA here is from genome assembly GCF_035594125.1 of Scylla paramamosain. NCBI lineage: Eukaryota > Metazoa > Arthropoda > Malacostraca > Decapoda > Portunidae > Scylla > Scylla paramamosain. The sequence continues at coordinate 13,902,935 of NC_087174.1, read as the reverse complement.
GAAAAAAGCCTAGTAAGATAATGTGGTCCAGACAGTTGGTGCTCCTTCAGCAGTCCTTCCTCCACATGTGTCTTGGCAGTGCCATGGACAATACCTCATCCAACAATGACGAAGCTCAAACTTTATTTAAGCAATGCCACTTTGTATTGTTCTTCTCTAGTTTTTATCAGCAGAGACACTTGGATGAAATGATGATGATGGTGATGATACTGGTGGTGAGGAGGTTGCTTTCGTTGTGTTGCAGACGAGAAGCCCCGAGCTATGCATCACGACTCGGCCCCTCAGCCAGCTTCCCTTCACCCTGCCCTGCTGGCCGTTGCGCTCCTCTCCTCTCGCTGGCTTAGATGATGGCTGTAGCTTCCCTGCATATGGCCCGAGCCTTTCCATCCTTGCAGCCTTGAATGCGACGCACCACTGTCATATTGCAGTGCTGAGCCAGTTACCTAGTTCAGTTGACTGCCTTGTGCATCACAATGGATAGATAACTTTTTTTTTTTTCAGAGCTCGTGTGCGTATTTCAGACCCCCGTTTTTTTTTTTTTTTTTTAGGAGAACGTTTTGTATTCATCTTTCTCTTTTTTCATTGTGTCGTGAGTTGTAATATCTATTACTTCAATGGACTCCCTGCTTATCCTTCAACATAAGGACAAGAAATTCTGCAGTAAGAATGGTAGTTCAGGGCTGGAGTTTTCATGTCTCTCTTTACCCGCGCCTCAGAGCAATAGATAGACGATATTTAGTGCTGGTCTATGATACATCTCCTCATCGACTTTTTTTCTCTTTTTCCTTAAGTTTCCTTTTTCCTTAAGTTGTCTCGCCAAGCCCTCTGAGGGGAGACGTGTGAACTTATCCACTCATCGTACAAAAGCCATTTCTTCTCTCGAGCAGCTGCGAACTTAAATATAATTTTGCTATGTATAGAGTCGAGTCCTTCAAACAAAGCCCTCAGAGCTTTTCTTTTCTTGGGTCCGCTGGGAGGAATCTGAGTTTTACATAAAAAAGGCAAAATATGTACACATCTGCTATAATGGGTCACATCAATGTGCTTACTAAGGCCTATGTTCTCTTTGATCTGTTATCGACGTGCATTTCCCACAACTGGCAAGCAAAGTGATAATAGATCCCTATCACTCATGCCCACCGCCTAGAGCAGTGGTTCCCAGACTCGGGGGTGCGTCCCCCCTAGGGGGACGTGAGGAGAATGCAGGGGAGGCGTAATGTCATCTGAGAAAAAAAAAGTCAATAATTGAATTACTCCAAGAACAAGTATATCGTGCAAAGCAGCAGCATCCATCTCACTGTTGAAACCATGGTATTTATGTAATCAATTTTAAGTTTCAGTATTTTGAGAATTTAAATATTATGGGCGTGCCATGTCTTCAAGAATCATATTTAGTTTGCAGAACAGTGCATGCCGTGGTTAATTCAAGTTATTTACTGGAATTATTTCCGTGTCACGTCTTTATATTTCATGTTCAGTTTGTAAGACTGTGCATATCTCCCTTTCAAACTTTTACTTACTGGTGTAAGTGTCTTTACACTTCGGTGTTGTGAGAGCTTGTAATGTCTTGTATATATGTGCTGTGCATTGAAATTTCATTATTAATTTATGAAACTAAGGGTATCTTAGTTTGATTTGTTTACTGGAAAGTCTTTATATTTCATTTGGTACTATGAGAATTCGAAATATTATGTTCCTGCATGTCCTCATATTTTCGTATCTGGTTTATGGAACATTGCATATCATGGAGTCAGTCATTTACTAGATTTAGTATACGTATATTAATTTCAGTGTTACAAGTGTTTACATGTATTATATGCATTGTTTTCAATTTATTTTAGATTTTTAAGCATTGCGGATCCATTTTGATATTTTCCTAATTTCTTAAAAAAAAAGCAATTGTTTAATTAAAATGTCTCGTGGCCATATTAATTGTTTCGTTTGTTTTAATCCAAGCAAAGATATTTCTTTTCTCTAAGCAGTGTTAATAGTATATGACACTAGCTTTTCTCTCCTCTTCTCTTGCATGCAAGCTGGCGTGACTAGTTATGGCAGCGTGTGACACCAGTTATAGGAAGACGTGACCTATACGACAGAGCGTGAAATAGAGGAAACAATGCGCGAAAGTCAGGATGGTAAGAATTTAACGTGAAACTCGAGGACCGCGAAACTCGGATGACGTGAAACTTAGGATGGTACTGTATATGATTTTGTATAAACACAATCAAGGTAATAGGGGGACGTACGGGTCTATTAGAAGATAAAAGGAACATCACGTAAGGTAGTTTTGGAACCAGTGACCTAGAGAGAAAGTCTCTTTTAGCCTTTGCAGAAAAGAATGCTCTCTGATACAATGAGGACTTCCCAGCAGTTCGTCTCCACAAGGTACTCAGCGTGGCTCGTGCTTCAGAGTCATGCCTGATGGTATCAGTAGGTTTTCTGGTCATGCCTCCCTTTGAACAGCCTCTGCTGCACTGGCCCACCGTTGATAATGTTGCGGCGCTATATGTATGTCCATCAGTGAGGATCTCTTCATGTTTTGTGATCCTCCCCTTTTCACCTTAACCATTATTCCCCGTACGTGAGTGCTTCAGTTTTAAAGAAAATCACATTCATTTATTTTTATTTATTTATTTATTTTTATTTATTTTTATTTATTTTTTTTCACTTAAATTGAGCCACAATAAAGTAGACATTATCCGAAGTCATTAACCTTTTTCTATTTCCTTCCTGGCGTCGTTCACAGAGGAACCTTAACATTGTGTCTCGCACTTTGAAACAATGAGTGCTGCTGATGGCTGATTGCTTCAAGAATGTGAGTCCTGACTTCTGCCGTGGCCAATGACGAAAGTTTATACACCATGCCACCTTTTATTCTTCTCTACGTTCTGTATTCTAGTTTAGGCTTGGGATCCACTTATCCTCATGAACTCATTCAAACATTGTCAGCAAGTTGGGCTTCTATGTTCACAATCGTCCATTCTTATTTTCCAGTCCAGAAGAGGTGGCAAGAAGTTTATTAAGTGATGATGTGTATAAAAATTATATTATGGTTACATCTGACAAAGTTGACAACTTCCTAGGACGGCACTATGTTGGGCTGGACAGCATAAGGAGAAGTGCTCTGCACCGAGCACCATTGTCTGTTAGTGTCACACCCACGTCAACCACCTGCTTCCCTGCCTGGTGTGTGTGCCGAGACACGTTGAGATGCTCCCACGTAGCTGACGAATTATATAGATTTAGGTTTGGTAAGATAAGGTTATGACAGTTGGGTATAATTTTATTGGTCAGCAAACAATATTGTATTTAACAACCTTTACCACCATTTCCACAGCAACAGCGCCAGCCTTAACTTTCATCTCAACTCCTATCTTTGTATGGGTGATTTTTATCTTGTAACCCATAAATATTAGCGGGTAGTACATATCACATAATAAGTAAATTCTTTACCTTCCTTTATGTTTACTAGCTTAAAGATATAAGGTACCATCAATTTTTCATGTGCCAGAATGTGACAAGGAAAGGAATGAATCCCCTTACTCAAAGTACAGTAGATACTGTGTTAAATTATATTTGGTATATATTAGAGTTTATACCCCATCACTTGCCTCTTTTTTTCCGATTTTTATGATAATTGATACTTTTTAAGATCTATTTATTTTATAGTCTTTCTGCCACAAACTAATAATTTTCCAGCTAGGGAATTTTCAATTATTATTTAGCCCACGCGGAAAGCCTTCCATGGCGGAACTTGAACTCACGTCTCTTGACAGTCAACACTAGTGCCACCTACCGATCTTCTTCAACACTGATATTGAATGCTCTAATCAGTTACCACATTTGATTTATTAATTGGTACCCAATCACGTACGATCACCTATCGTTGTTCATGTGTTAATACGGCCACCCTATGTGGAGGCAGATTTGAAATATCACTTACACGGTGACCGACCTCTGTGTAGGACTACTAGGGTGCACTCTTACTCCGCACGACTGTCAAACCATCCTACAAGGATAACGTGTTTCATGGACGGGAAATTCACCGGTTCATCGTTGATGTCGCAAAGCGGTATCCACCTGTCAAGTCAGAATTCTCGACTTGTTGCTGATGTCGCAAAGCGGCATCCACCTGTCAAGTCAGAATTCTCGACTTGCTGCTGTTCTTTTACTTCCAACCGACAACTCTGAGATAATGAAAACCAATAAGGTATGCATGCAGTCTCGTTTCTAGGTTAAGTTAGATTAAGTTTAACGTTTTCTTGGCGATTTTATTTATTTATTTATTTATTTTTTTTTTTTTGTGGGTTAGTTAGTTAGGTTTGGTTAGGTTTAACGTTTTCTTGACCATTTACTTTTTTTCTGGGTTAGATTAGGTTAGATTTAAACAGGAAAAAAAAGACATTTTCGATGTAAGTGAGCCACAAATTCGTGTGGATCATGTAAACACAACCCAGAAAAAAAGTAAAATCAGCGTAAAGAAAGACTGGTGTAATGCACGAATTTACCTTCCATTTCCATCACAAGAGTTTGGAGGATAGGATTAGATAATGCATACGTCTGGAACTGCGAAGGCCAGTTTTTTTTTTTTTTTTTTTTTTTTTTTTTTTTGTTCATAATTTTACATAATTTATGTACATATCTCCCTGTTATCTTGTTACGTTAGATTCTGTTAACTTCCTACACTTCATCACCATCCCATCAATATTTAACTAGATTTATTTATAGGATTCATCTTTGTTCCATCACCTGTACTGCCTTATATTAGCTGTTAACCATCACCTTTACATATAAGTACCTCCACCATCATATTAAAGTATGTACCCATATTACCTTATTGCTTATTTTTCTTGATGGCATGATTATTTTCATTAGTGTATACATAGTGTTTATTCATTTGTTTTTCGTACTTCTGTGTTAACCACCATGGTTGCTGCTGCTGCCGCTGCTGCCACTGCTGTATTCTGTCAGACCAGCTGTAAGGGAGAAATCATCTTACCAGTAGGAAGAGGAAAGCCAACTGATAAATTAGATTACGCAGTACTATGTAGTTGTCTCTAAAAATGTTTACATAGAAGGGTCATCAATTGTCTAATATGTTGGTACCTAAGAACCCAGACATTAATTTTTAAAGCTGAGAATGATAAAATAGAAACAAAAATATGGAAAAATTTGAATTTATGCAACAAGTATATAAGAGTAATAATATGAGAAAGTGTGATGCAAGTGTTTTGTAATCACTGGAAACATCTACATATGTTGAATGTATAATTATGAACATTGAGGAAAGCATTGTTTTACCCCATTCCTTGGCCCGCAGCTCAATTCTTCGTATTTTGCCACTCACAGTCTTAGGGAGGGAGTCAACAAATTCAATCTGTAAATAAAACGTTAAATTTACATTTTGAAAATTAGATTGATTTGCATAGCTCTTATTGTCCTCAAAATGTCATGATTGAATAAACTACATTCTCCATTATGAAACAATGAGAAATTAATGTGTTATAAACAAGGGTGACAGACAGGCCAGTGAATGAACCTCGATCTAAGAGGCTGGAAGGACAAGGACTGATTGGACCTCAGGGTACAGTACCTTACAGGTAGTCATGCTTTGGCTTGCATTCCTAGGTTTTGCCATAGCATTACAAAAATACCATTTCAAAGTTTTTTAATCTTTACAGGAGATGAAAATAATATGAATAGAAGTAAAAATGACTGCCTTATATTGTGGAAAGATTGTTATTCATCAAGAAGAGAATTTCATTACCTTTCTTGGATATTTATAAGGTGCAGTGGCAGTCTTAACATGATTCTGCAGATCAGCAATCAGGGTTTCAGCTTGCTGATGTTTGAAATCTTCTGCCAAGACTACAAATGCCTTTACCACCTCCCCACGTAGCTCATCAGGGGAAGAGACCACAGCTGACTCAGCCACTGCTGGGTGTTCCTGAAGACAGGACTCTACTTCAAAAGGCCCAATCCTATATCTGAAATTGATACTTAAGGCTGTGATGTGGAGTGTCCATTACTGGTAATTTAATATTGATCCACTAAAAAGCAGATGCTGCAGTTTTCCCCGTGTACTGCTGTCTGATTTTGTTTATGTGCAATACTATTATGTTACCATATGTTATTAATCTATGTTGAGGATACTGTCTTCATATCAAAATTACTGTGAAAATGTTTGCCAAACCTTTTATTCTTAAATAGGAGAGTACTGGAAGCAACTTATCAAATTGACAGAAGACACACTAGTTCCCAATGGTTCAGGAATCCATTAACTCCCTGGCTGTGTGTTACATTTCAGAGCATTGTCCTAATGATGACTTAATACAGAATTTCACTTGGGGTTGTGTGAGAGCCTGATATTTTATATATCTTACATATTATGAGCATCTGTATGGAGTTATATCAACAATATACTATTGTTGTGTTGACTGTGTGTGTGAATATGTTAGCATAGAAATGCAGCAAATCAGGAGTAATGCATGATAACAGGGCACCAAAATATACTCTTATGTGTGAGTGTTGAAGTCCCACCGCTGAGTTTTATATCTTATATTTTATATACTATCAACATCTGTATGAAGTTAGACTGGCAGATCACTATTACTCTGTTGTGTGTGGAGTATGTTAGGATAGGAATGGAGAAAGAAAACAAGAGTAATATGTGATAAAAGAGCACCAAAACATACTCATGTGGAAATGTAAAGTCCTAGCCCTGAGGTTCATAACAGATTTTATGTATTGTCAATGTCTGTATGGAATTGTATTGAGAAATTACTATTGTTCTATATGTGGAATATGTTATGACAGAAATGAAGCAAATACACTCAGGAGCAATTTCATTGGTGAGAGCATTTCTGCACCACACTACCACCATTCCATTCAAGATGCCATGCATTACTTGTGTGTGTGTGTGATTCACCTATGGTCATCTGCTGGTCACCCAGCCAGCCATCCCCTACAGGAAGAGCTCAGAGCTCATAGTGACCGATCTTTGGGTAGGGCTGAGACCTGAGACCACTAATACACCACACACCAGGACAGTGAGGTCACAATCCCTCAGGTTACATCCTGTACCTACTTGCTGCTAGGTAATTGGGCTACCCATTAAGAGGCTCGTCCATTTGCCTCGCTGTGCCTGGGATTCGAACCCAGGCCTTCTTGGTTGTGAGCCAAGCATGCTAACCTCTACACTACGTGGTATGTGTGTGTGTGTGTGTGTGTGTGTGTGTGTGTGTGTGTGTGTGTGTGTGTGTGTGTGTGTGTGTGTATTTACCTAGTTTTACCTAGTTGTATAGTACAGGGTCTGAGCCAAAGCTCAATTAGTCCTGTCTCCATACCCGAATTTGTCCAATCTCTCTTTAAACATGTGCACACTCTTTGCTGCAACCACCTCTTCTTTTAAGTTATTCCATATTTCAACCGTTCGATGCGGAAAGCTGTATTTCTTAATATCTCCCAAACAATGACTCTTCTTTAATTTCTTCATATGTCCCCTTGTGCATCTATCTCCTTCCTCCACTTTTACAACTAGGTCATCTCTGTCTATCTTCTCCATGTCACTTACTAATTTGAACATTGTTATCAGGTCTCCTCTTTCCCTTCTGTTTTGCAGTGTTGGTAATCCAATTTCTTCCAGTCTTTCCTCGTAACTTAGGTCTTCCAATTCAGGTATAATTTTCCTAGCTGTTCTTTGTATTCTTTCCAATTTCCTTATATCTTTCTTCTTGTGTGGAGACCATACCACTGCTGCGTATTCCAGTTTGGGGCGTATCATGTGTGTTATGATTTTCTTCATCATTTCTTTGTCTAGGTAATTAAATGCCACCCTGATATTTGCTAGCAAATTATATGTAGAGCCAAATATTCCATTGATGTGTTTTTCTGGTGATAGCGTGTCTTGAATTATTACTCCCAAGTCTTTTTCTTCTTTGCTCTTTGGTATTGTGATTCCTCCCATCTTATACTCCCATGAAGGTCTCCTTTTACTTCTTCCCATCTCCATTACATGGCACTTCTTTATATTGAATTCTAATTTCCATCATTTACTCCATTCACAAATTCTATCAATATCCCTCTGTAGTTCCTCACAATCCTCTTGGTTCTTTATTACTTTCATCAATTTTGCATCATCTGCAAACATGTTAATGTAGTTATTTAAACCCACCGTCATATCATTTATATAGACCTGAAACATTATAGGTGCCAACACAGACCCTTGTGGTAGTCCGCTTGTTACTTCGCACCAACTTGATTTATTATCTCTGATTACTGTGCTCATTTCCCTACCTTGGAGATAATCCTTCATCCACTTAAGTATTTTTCCTTTTAGCCCTCCTCGATGTTCCAGTTTCCATATGAGACTTTTATGTGGAACTGTATCAAAAGCTTTTTTCAGATCTAAATAGACTGCATCAACCCAACCATCTCTCTCTTGTAGTTTATCTATTACTCTTGTATAAGTTTGTTACGCAAGATCTCTCTTTCCTGAAACCGAATTGTTTTTCTGTTATTATATTTTCCTGTTCAAGATATTGCACCCATCTGTTTTTAATGACTATTTCACAGAGTTTACTTACAATACTCGTGAGTGAGACTGGTCTGTAATTCAGTGGTTCCATTTTATTACCTCCTTTGTATAACGGTACTATATTTGCTCTCTTCCATTCCTTTGGTACTTTTCCCTCCTTCAAAGAACTGTTAATTATCTCCCATATTGGTTCTTCCAATTCCTCTCTACATTCTTTCAATATCCATCCATTTACTTCGTCTGGTCCCATCGCCTTCCTAGTATCTAGCTCTTCCAGTAGTCTTTTAATTTCTTTTCTTTCCACTTGTATGTTTTCTATTCCTTTCTGTTGTTCCTCATCTCCTAGCGATTCAAAGACAGTGTGTGTGTGTGTGTGTGTGTGTGTGTGTGTGTGTGTGTGTGTGTGTGTGTGTGTGTGTAACCAGCACCAAGCAAAAATTTTGTTTTTCTCTGATTTTTTTAATTGTTACCCTTATTTCACACTAGCTATAAATTCAAAAGAAAGAAGTGGAAATCTTGGCACTAAACAATAACATCATTTAATAGCAATGAAGGAAGAAAGTGTTGTAAAAAGCTGTAGCACAGTGTTTCTGTTTGTTACCCATGTGATCGTCAACTGTGTGATTCAAAGAAGCAACAGGAAAAGCTAAAGCGGTTCTTTGCTGACAGTGATTCAAAGTCTCCTGAACTTGATGGTGTCATATGACATTGCTGTTGTGGCACCAGATTATCAGTTAATTGATCATTTGCTAATAAGGATGAATCAATGTCTTACCCTGAAGAGATGATGACATCATCTGCTCTGCCCACAAACCAAAAGTAACCATCATCATCATAATAAGCTCTGTCGCCTGTGAAGTAGTATCCATCTCTGAATGCCTCACTGGTCCTTTGTTCATCCCACAGGTATCCTGAATAGCAACAAAGTGAATATTTGTGGTTTCTGTGGGAAAATTATCAATATAACCCTAATTCTAACCTTGCATATTTGGAGAAGAGATTAAGTATTTGACTCTGAGGCAGTAAGGATTTTGTTAAGTGGATGCAGTTATTTTACTATTTCCATCAGAGCAAGGGTAGTGAATACCATAGTAGAAATCTCAAAGATGACAAAACTTGTTTTCTTACATAATGTTGTAATGCAGGGATGTTTTAATTCCTTATCTGTCTTAGTATGGCATTTGTTTCACTGCACAATAATGGCAGGGATGTTTTAATTCCTTGTCTGCCCTAGTAAGACATTTATTTTAGTGCACAATAATCTGGAACTTAGATTTTTACAAAGAGGATTGATCTACTTTGTTTACTGCTAGACAAAGCTTTGTTTTTCTTTTAATTTGTGACTGAGGCAAGATAATTTCTTGTTTCTTCACTTTCTAGGCTCTTTTTTGTGTGGCTTCCTCTAAAAAGAGGAGTAGGAGTCTCCAACAGGGAGACTGGCATGAAACATTATTATTAAAGCCCCATGTACAGTCATGATAATCATCATGACAGCAACACATAGCAGTCATAGCATTATCATGATGCGTAATCTTGGTCCAGCATCATGACTCATGACACTTGTAGCGTACTTTTGAACCATCATGACCTTAAAAAATTGTGGAACTCGACATATATTATACCTGATGGAGTGTTATTGTTACACCATCGCGATATTTTTGTGACATGTAGTTTATCATAATGCAGTCATTGATACTGTAGATCCATCATGATGTTATCGTGACAGAAAATCTGTTGTGACATCATGATGAGCATCACAACAGCATCGTGACATTTTCTTGATGGATCTGTGAGTGTGTCAGGACATAAGTACATAGTACATGGCACAGCTGTCACACTAGACTTAGGCTTAAAACATGACATTGTCACAACAGAGCTACGTATTCATAGGCATGAATACATCTTTCAGTGGAGCATTGCCAAGCATACATATAAGCTGGCTGAAAAATCATCACACACACACATACACACAACTAAAGGATGATATGAACACTGGAAGGAAAGGGAAACATAAAGAGGGAGACTAATATATAGTGAAAGAGACTTTAGTGGACTCAGAAAGTACTTCCAGAAGACAGATTGGGATGAGTTTTATATGGAAGAAGCGGGTGTGGTAGAAGAATGGAAGACTGTGATAGAAATTTATAATATAGGAGTGGATAAATATGTACTAAGATTAAAACATAGAAAGGCAAATATAAAAGAGTGGTTTAATAGAAGGTGTGGCGAGGCAAAGGAAAGAAAAAATATAGCATGGAATAGATGGAAAAAGAGGAAACATCCAAGGAAGTGGTAAGAATATATATACTAATGCAAGGAATGAGTTTGTACAAATATGCAGAGAGAAGAGAAATTATAAGAATATAACTGGTAAGTGTAAAGACCACCCAAAACTCTTCTATAAATACATGAATGGAAAACTGAAAAACAAACATGAAATAGAGAAACTGTCTGGATAATACAGTACGATGAAGACCAAGAAATGGCCGAGGTCGTGAATGAGCACTTTCAAGCCATTTTTACCAAAGAGACCGGCTGCAACAATGAAGATGAGGAAACACAAAGGTTACCTCCCATGACTAGAAATAGAAGTCACATGAAACTAATGAGGCACCTAGATGTAATAAAATCACACGGACCAGATGGAATTGCTAATGTGATACGAAACAATTAACACCATCACAAGTAATGCATTTCCTAGCCAGTTTAAAGATTCGAGGTGGCTGTAGAACAAGTAAAGATGTCTCAGAGTGATTAGTAATTAGGGAAAGGTGTACCAAATAGCAGTAAAATGGTTAAAGGAACGTAGAGAAGAACTAGCAAACAATGTAATTAGCATAGTATAACAAAGTGCTCTCTTAATGAAGGAAAAATATCAGGAGTCTAAAAGAAGGCTAACATCATGCCAATATATAAAGGAGGTAATAAAGAAGACCCAACGAATTATAGGCCAGTATCCCTAACAAGCATCAGAGCCAAAATCTGTGAGAAAGTTATAAAGGATAAATATATAAAACATCTGGGGGGAAACAATATATTAAAACCAAGACAGTTTGGATTTAAGCAAGGGAGATCATGCACCACAATTCTAATATGATTTTACTCAAGATTAATAAACATAATTAAAAAAAAAAAATGGATGGGCTGATTGTGTCTTCTTGAGACTGCATGGAGAGAAAGATTTCTAAAGCTGACTATGGAAAACACAATGATGCAATGGATGAAAATACAAGGCATAGGGGAGATGACAAACCAACAAGACTAGACATAATATTAATAAAATTAATAGGCCTAACTAAAGAATTAAGATACATGTACCCTATGAGAAAAAGTGATCATGTAATGATAGAAATAGAGACTGATAATGATATCAGTGAAGAGGATGAATCATACAAAGAAAATAGGAGAAATTATGGAAAAGCAAATATAGATGATCTTAAGAGATTCTGTGAAGAAATGGGCAGGGGAAAGCCGAAAAGAGCAAATGATGTGCAAGATAAGTATGACATTTTTATGGAACTACCATATTTGATGGCATGTAAGATGCATGGGCATATAAGATGCACCCCCATTTCAGCAGGGCATATTCAGGAAAAAAAAAGTTTTTTTTATATATTTAAGCATTCAATGTTTAAAGCAAGGTAGCAGTACAGCTGAACAAAAAGCAAGCAATCACAATAGCAAAAATATCCTACATGACTGCAGTAATAAAACAGAGGTAGTGGCCTAGTCATAGAGGTGAGGCAAAGAACACAGCCCAGCTGCCAAGATGTCAACAACACATTTGGTGCATCACTAAACAGGGATGCATTTTCATTTTCAGCATTTCCTTACATCATATCATGGTTGAAAAATATGATGTAGCACCCTTGCCTATAATAGGGCTGTGCAAATCTTTGGGTGTAGAGGTGAAGGAAATTTCAAAATTAAATCTACAGGAAGCCTCACAATAGTACCAGCTTATAAGACACGGTGTTTTTTTTGAGCCACTTCTATTAAAAGAGGTGCATCTTATATACTGTCAAATATGGTATATGAGACAGGAGTGAATAAACATGTCCCACTATACTAGCCTAAAGAGAAAGGAAAACAGGTGTGGTTTAACACAAAATGAGCAAGTGCAAAGAAAAAAAGAGATAAAGCATGGATAAAAATAAAAATAAATTGAAAACTCCCCAAAATAAAGAAAACTTAAGATAGCAAGAAATGAATATGTGAAAATAATGAGAGAGGAAGAGAAAAGATATGAAAAAGGATATAGTTGAAAAGTGTAAGGATGAACCAAAACTGTTCTACAAATTCATAAATGGAAAAATTAAATTAAAAGAAAAACTAGAAAGGTTGAAGGATGGAAATTAAACATATGAAGACCCAAAAGACAAGAGTGAATTGCTAAAAGAAAAGTTTCAACAAGTTTTCACAGAAGAATCAGAATTTAAAGAACCACAAGATGAGAAGATAAAAAAAGCAATGTAGGAAATTACAGTAATCAAAGAAGAAATTTATAAAATGATGGAGGAACTGGAAGAGAAAAAAGCAAAAGGACCAGATGGAATATCAGGTTTCATTTTAAAAGAGTGCAGGAAACAATTAACTTAATTATTTGACACAATAAAGTGCTCATTATCAACTGGATGAGTTCCTAAGGAATGGAAGAGAGCAGACATAGTACCAGTTAATAAAAGTGGAAAGAAAGAACCATTAAACTATAGACCAGTATTGATGACCAGCATAGTATGTATGATCTGCAAAAAAATTATAAAGCAGTGAACAAAATTTCTAGAAAAAAAAATATAATATAATAACAGAAAAACAGTATGGCTTTAAACTAAGTGATCATGTATAACAAATATGATGAGCTATTCAAGAGTGACTGATATAACAGAGAGGGATGGATGGGTAGACTGTGTGTATTTAGATTTAAAAAGAGCTTTTGACAAAGTTCCCCAAATCAAGCTACTCTGGAAGCTAGAAAATGTAGGAGGATTAAATGGAAAAATAATAAACTGGATGGAAAGTTACTTAAAGGGAAGAGAAATGAGAACAGTAGTAAAGAATGTTAAATCGAGATGGAGTAAAGTAGGAAATGGAGTACCACAGGGATCAGTGCTGGCACCAGTACTTTCCCTGATCTACATAAATGATATGCCTGAAGGAGTAAAGAGTTACATGAGTTTGTTTGCAGATGATGCAAAATTACAGACATACAAAACAACAAAAACTGAAATTTTGCAAATAGATTTTAATAAAATCTGAGATTGGAGTAAGAAATGGGAGGTGGAATTTAATTTGAAAAAATTTCACGTAATGGAAATGGGAAAAAGTGAAAACCAGAATGGACATATAAAATAGGAAATGAAGAAATACTAAAAGTACAAGGAGAGAAAGATCTGGGAGTGATAATACAGAATAGTCAACAGATGGAGAAGCTTGTAGAAAGGCTATTCAGAGATACATATAGAATGGTGAGAAATATTGGAACAGCATTCTGCTACATGAATAAAGATATGATGAGAAAGATAATTACCACTATGATTAAACCAAAGCTGGAATATGCTGAATCAGTGTGGTCTCCCCACAAGAAGAAACATGTCAAATAACTAGAAAGGATACAAAGGGATGGCAACGAAGATGGTTCCAGAACTGGAAGAATTAACATATCAAGACAGGTTAAAGGAAATGAATCTGCCAATATTGGAACAAAGAATAGAAAGGGGAAATTTAATACTGATATATAAATTGAGGAATGGAGTGGAAGAAAATAATGAGAAACTACTTCTAAGAGAAGGAAATAGCAATTTCACACAAGGACAGCAAAAGATTAAGAAAAAGAAGATGCTTAAGTAACATAGAGAAATATAGTTTCCCACAGAGAAATATAGAAGTATGGAAAAAGCTAAGTGCAGACAGAGGTAGTATAGGCAATGAGTGTGCACAACTTTAAGGAAAAAACTGGACAAGTGTAGATATGGAGATGGGACCACACAAGCCTAGCTCAGCCCCTGTGAATTACAACTAGGTAAATACATGCACACTTCAACCCACATAAGCTGTCACCACCCACCACAAGCCAACTGACGTCCCTCAAGATGCCTGATATATTTGTGGATGGAGAAGGGGCACGGGAACCAGAAGGTGTGCACCACACACAATGACCAGCAAGCAACAATATTGCACTCCAGAAATAGCCAATGTGGTGAATCAGTGTAAGTCTGCATTGAGCAGGTCAAAGGTGAAGAGCACACAAATCCAGTTTCCCAGTTGGAGGAGTAGATGAAGGTTTTAGTCACTGCCTCTTCTTATATCTGCAGTCACCCAGGGAGGTCTGTGGGCAGCACTTGTGACAACATTGTGTCACTGTTGTGACTCTGTCATGACCGTCATGACACTCATGACCATTGTGCTGTTGTCATATCAGAAAAATGACTTAAAATTCAAAATGCTGCCAATTGTGACATTCCCGTTGAGCTGGTGCAACATCATCATAACAATCATACAAGCGTTGTGACACATGTGTAGCGCCCTTGTAGTGGTGTTGTTCTACTGTCATGAGTGACAATTCATGATGAAAGACAATGAAAAGGCCAAAACTTTCTTCCAGTAGCCCTATCATGATGATTATTGTGACTGTGTACATGGTGAAGCAACTTAGCACATACAATGATAGTGAAGCAAACTTAGCATGTACTTAACACAAACTTAAGAGTGACCTGTAACATTAATAAGAAATGGATGAAATAAGCTTAAAAAGACAAATATGTCTGATTAGAACTGGATGAAATAAACTAAAGAAAGACCAGTAAGTTCATTAAGAATTGGATGAAATAAGCTTAAAAGACCAATAAGTTTGATAAGTGGATGAAATAAACTTTAAAAAAGACCAGTAAGTTTAATAGGAGCTGGATGAAATAAGCTTAAAAAATATGAGTAAGTTTGATAAGTGGATGAAGTAAGCCTGAGAAAGACCAGTAAGTTTATTAAGGGCTGCATGAAGTAGAACTTTAATGTTGTGTGTGTCCCATACCAACCTTTGAATAGCCCAATAGGGTATCCCTGCTTAAGACTTACTGCCAGTTTGCCTTCATGGTATGGTGGAAGCTCTTGCTGTTGCTCATTCAGCACCTTGAAGTAAGGAATGTCTACAGTACTGCCTCGTGATCTTCACAATAACCAGTATATACGAAAGAACCCAGAGTAGCTTTATGAGATATTGATAGATATCTACATGATATAATATGTAATGAGTATTCCTGGCAAATATATGGAAATACTGACCACACAAGTAGAATGAGAGAGAAAGCAGTACCTTAAGGTTGTAGCCAGGAGCGGGCTTGCCCATGGAGCCAAACTTCAGCTTCATGCCTTTGCGCACCCCACACAGCAGTGTTGTCTCAGTCTGGCCAAACCCCTCATAGATTTGGAGACCTACAGAGTATTATGGAGAAGTAAAACAACAATAATAGTGTATAAATTATTGATAAAGGAGATTTATTTTTTCTGTGCAGTGAGACAATTAATGAAGGAATACATAGTGTTTATCATAATGTATGACGAAGGACAACAGTATTCAGCGTTTACAGTGGATGATGCAAGGATAAGCCTTATTAACAGGAGTAAGTGAAATCCTGCAGCTGTTGCACTTCCACTTTAGAAATTTTAAGAAATAGTTTTAATCCAAGGTAAAAAAAAAAAAAAAAGCTCATTCAAGATGCTAGTCCCTGAAGAGTAGTAAAAAAGAATTATACAAAATTATGAGGAAACATGTCTTAAAACTCTTGAAAGAACTCATCAACGGTAAAGAGGAAATACAGAAGCAGGAAGGGAGTTCCAGAGTTTACCAATAAAAGGGATGAAAGACTGAAAATACTGGTTAACTCTTACATTAAGGAGGTGAAAAAAAGAGGAGAAAGTAAAAAGCCTTGTGCAGCAAAGCTGCAGGAGAAGAGAAGGTGTGCAGTTAGTAAGATCAGAAGAGCAGAAGGTAGTGATAGAAGGTAGATAACAAGAGATGCATCCTTATGGCTGAGAGAGAGAGAGAGAGAGAGAGAGAAGACAGTCAGTGATAGGAGAGGAGTTGATAATGATGGATAATAGAGAATCAGTAAAATGACAAAACCCTAAGGAACACCATTGTTTATAAACTTAGGAGAACGGTGATGATATACCAAAGCAACAACAGGACAGTCAAAAAGGAAACTTGAGATGAAGTTACAAAGAGAAGGATAGAAGCCATAGGAAGTTAGTTTGGAAATCAAGGCTTTGTGCCTGACTGTGTCAAGTAGTTTTGATATGTCTTAAGGCAACAGTGAAAGTTTTACCTTTAACCCTTTTTAAAAGAGGATGACCAAAACTCAGTAAGGAAGCCCAGATCACCAGTAGAATAGCTGTGATGGATTCATAATGGAAATAAGATTAAGGTTGTGAAGTGATAGATGTGTAAAGTTTCCTGTTGAGGATAGATTAAAAACTTTAAAGAGGCATGAAATTAAAGCAATAAGACAGTAATTTAAAGTGTTAAGAAGAGGCTGAATGTAGACAAAAACTTCAAGCTGGAAGGAAAAGTATATGATGAAAGATAGTTGAAGAGTGTGACCAGGTAAAGTGCAACAACAGTTATGGAGAACAACAGGAGGAACCCTTTTAGGTTCATAAGCCTTCCAAGGGTTAACACCAGCAAGGGTATGAACAAAATCATTAGGAAGGATCTTGACTGGAGGTATGAAATAGTCAGAAGGTTAAGGAGATGGAGGAACAAGCCCTGAGACACATCCAAAATAGAGTTTTCAGGAAAGATTTGAGCAAAGATTTCAGTTTGAGAGATAGATGAGATGGTAGGGATGCCATCAGACTGAAATAGAGGGAAAGGTGAAGAAAAGTTATCAGAAATATTTTTTGACAATGGGTCAGAAGTTGCAAGGAGAGTTGGATCTAGAAAGGTTTTGACATTTTCTGTTGATGAGAGAGAGAGAGAGATTTTGGCCAGTCTTGGCATAATTTCAGACAGAAATGTAAAGTGCTTGAGTCCCTGGAGACAAAGTTCAAGTACCATTTTGTAGGCTGCTTCTCTATGATGTACAGTACAGCATAAGAACAGACTGAGTTAAACCAAGGTTTGGAAGGTTTGGGGCAAGAGAAAAAGTGAGAAATGTACACCTCCATGCCAGACACTATTGTGTCTGTTATGCACCAGCACACTTGGAAGCAATATTCATTTCATGGAAAATCAGAATAATACCTCTTCAGCTCTTCCCAATTAGCAGAGGCAAAATGCTAGAGGCACCTCCACCTTGAAGGATCCTAAGGAACAACTGGACTAATAGGACATGATACAGATATGAGGTGATTAGAGGAGCCCAACCTAAAAGACTGGCAGAATAAACAGGATTAGAGGTTAGGAAAAGATCAAGAATATTGGGCTTATTTTCAAGACAGTCAGAGATAAGAGCAAGGTGCTGCATTAATTACCCTAGGTTGTGAAGGATAGAAAAATCAAAGATCGGTTAACCAGGTTGGTGGTGGACATTAAAGTCTCTACAAATGGAGATCCCTAAGAAAGAAAAGAGTCAGGATGTGTTCTACTTCAGAAATTAAATAATAAAAGAACTTTTTATAATTAGAGGAGTTAGGTGAGAGATATAAAATACAGATGAATTTAGAGAGTGACTATTAAGTCAAAGCTAAAGGATAGAAAATTCAGAAGACTCAAGAGAGTGGGCACAAGAGCAAGTTAGGTAAGTCATAGTGCACATAGACACAACATCCAGCTTTGGATTGAGAATGAGGATAGAGAAAGTAGGAGGGAACCTGAGTGTCAGTGAAGAAAAGATACCTGAGTGTCAGTGAAGAAAAGATGAGGTGTAGTAGAGGAAAGGTGGTGTTCCACAGATTGAAAATTAGATCTAAGGCTGTGAATGTTAAAGAAGTTAATAAAGAAAAAGTTAAGGGGGGTGTCAAGACACTCTGGGTTGGTACCAGAAGAGCAGTCCAACCTGGGGACATTTTAGATCCTTTCCCCAGTCAAGGGCTGTGAGTCTGGTGTTACTGGAGCCATTTATTATTGTTAGTGTTATGTGAAGGGAAAGAGTTGTCTTTAGAGGAGGGAGGTCACAGCTGGGTCAGAAACAAGTTCACAGCACCCATCTATTCCAGTGCTTGTAAGACTTCCCAGAAAGTAATGACAATTTTGGCAGATGTTTTCTGCCTCTTCCTCCTCCTCCTCCTCCTCCTCCTCCTCCTCCTCCTCCTCCTCCTCCTCCTCCTCCTCCTCCTCCTCCTCCTCTTCCTCTTCCTCTTCCTCCTCCTTACAAGTATGCTCATAGAATTTCTTATTCCATTTACCTGAATATATAGCTACATAATGTAGAAAGGTAGTAGACATGTATGGATCTTAGGTGATTAGGATTAATGGGAAGGAATTTGGAAGGTGTACTGAATACAAAAGAGATCTTTTCAAAAACTATGTAAGCTTAACATTAGAGATAAAAAGTAGAGAATATATAAATAAAAGCAGCTTACTTCTTTGGTTATAAATCTAATGCCCTTCAAAGTTAACTCACACACTTAGTCCATTGCTCTTTCCATTGCTGGACACATTTTTGTCATTTCTGTTATGGAATGATTACCAGGTGCACTGTTACTAGGTGCACTGTTACCAGGTGCACTGAGAGCAGTGGAGACATCATGTCTCCACTGCTCTCATTTAGATCCTTGTAGCATCTTCAACTCCAGGAACAGTCAGGTATCATATTTAGCTGTAGGTAGCCATGTCTGGAGAGCAGGAACCCTGGCTAACCTGAGCAATTTTGTGCTTACCAAAAACTCCTCGATCAGATGCAGAGAATGCCATTCAGCACAAGGGACTGGACCTGAGTGAGTTGGCAATGTGCAGCTGCATCATAACATCCTGGGCCATTCTTTGGACCTGATCCTGAATATTTTGGCCAAGTAGCAAATTCCTAAGGTTTGCTGGGCTGCCTACTCTCTTGACAAGGCTTCATGCGATATTTGGCCATTCCCTAAGCAGAAACTGCCACCGAAAAGGTTCTAATATGAAGGGCAAGGAGACATCACATGAAAAGAGGCAGTAGCTGGTAGTTATCTGGAACAGGACTTCCAAAATTATTTCCAGCATTGGAAGGATTGAAGGGCTAATTGTACAGAGTCAGAAGAGCTACACTTTAAACAACACTAGCATTAGAATTAAAGAACATGCCAATTTCTTGTCCTTTGACTTAAGATCAGATACTTTTTGAACAGATCTTGTACATTTAAATATAGAAGTAAGAACTAACCTGTGTTCTTAGTCCATGTGTGCATCACCTCTGGATTGAGAGGCTCACCAGCACTCACACAGTGACGCAAGGCTCTCAGGGGGAATTGAGAGAGCTGGCACTGCACTAAGGCTCTGTAGACTGTTGGTGGTGCACACAACACTGTCACAGGGTATTCACACAAGGCACGCAATGTTTCCTTTGCATCAAAACGAGGCTTCTGTAAGAAAGTGAAGTTCTTAGGCATTCTCAGCTTGCAATAGTGTAGTATACACTATGTGTTGTATAATCAGCCTCTCTGTTTATTTATATAGGCATGAGATAGTAAGTATGTGGCTTTGTGTCAGGATTGTTATATGTAATTGAAATCATGGGGTGTAAAACATCTGATCATTAGAGTGATCTTTTAACAAATATGCTCATATTCCATTGACTTGAATACTGTATATATGTAGCTACATAATGCTGAAAGATAATTTAATGCATATAGATGTAGTACATCATGTACTTTATAATATAAAATACATGATGTACTACATCTATATGAATTAAATTACCTTTCAGCATTATGTAGCTACAAACAGCATACAAATAGTTTCATATTGTGAAAATATTTGTATTCTCTGCCTCTATAATGAAAAGGCTAACACACTCAATTAGAGCCTTCATGGCTACATATTCTGTATTTACCTTTCATGAGAAACTCCAAGTTATTGAGTTGTTATTGTTTTGAACTTTTAGGAGAAGCATTGCCATCAGTAAAGTGAAGACATCACATGTTTCATTAAAATAAGAAAATATTGCAATCTTAGATATTGTTTTTGTACTTTTTTTTTTTTTTTTTTTTTTATGAAAAACGATTTTTCTAGCCCTGGGCTTGACACAGGAGGAAATAAATGGCAGCTATAAAAGATCTCCTTACCAGTGGAATTCTTCCAACAAAACAGCTAACAATTAGAAAAATTACTGGAACTTTAATAAACAATTATTTATAGCAAATATGCTCATATAAAGTTTCTCTCTCTCTCTCTCTCTCTCTCTCTCTCTCTCTCTCTCTCTCTCTCTCTCTCTCTCTCTCTCTCTCTCTCTCTCTCTCTCTCTCTCTCTCTCTCTCCAAATTCACTTGCACTTTCCTACCACCCACACTTGTGATGTTGAAAAGAAAATAATATCAAAATTCTGCTGAAAATCTTTATTAGTTTTTGGTGTGGACTTTAGTCCAAAAGCTATAGGATCAACACACAGACACACACACACACTTCCATCTCCTCCCAGTTAATTCCTTTAGTGTTGAAGTTGCCTAAAAGTGCTCTTAGTAGGCAACTTCAACACTAAAAGAATTAACTGGGACCCAAGAGATGGAAGTGAAAGAAATGTCAGGTCATGGAGCGAAGAACTTGTGCATATCATGATGGTGAATACAGTGAGAAAGTGGGTGAACAATCCTACAAGATGCAGAGAAGAAGAACCATCACAGATGGACTTAGTTTACAAAAATCCCAGAAAGCAGACCAAGTATACATTGAATGCACTGGGAAGAATTGCTCATGTGACAATAGAAATAGTACAACAGGAGGAAAGTGTTGCACAGGAATGAACAATTATGAATGGGAGACAGAACTATGCTAAGGCAAACTTTGCAGAGCTTAATAAATTTTATGGAAAAATTAACTGAAAAGAGCTATTTGAAAGTAAAGTAGTGTAAGAAAAATGAGATATTTTTGAGCAAATATAGAGAAAGGCTGCAACAGTTTGTGCCAAGTTATAAAGTGAAAATTGGGAAGCATGAATGGTATAATGCCAAGTGTGTAGAAGCAAAGAAGAAAAAGGACAGGGCATGGAGGAAAATTATGAGAAAACTGAACACAAATACTAGGGAAGAATACAGAAAGGTAAGGAATGAATATGGTTTAATAAAAAGAGAAGAAAAAAGAAATTTTGAAAGTGACAGTAAGAAAATACAGGGAAGAATCCAAACTCTTCTACATATACAGAAATGGAAAAATGAAACATATGGATGACATAAACAGGTTAAAAAGAACAGGTAGAATTTATGAAACTACTGAGGCAATGAGTGAACCAATGAATGAGAGTTTTTAATCAGTGTTTACAAAGGAAACCAATTTTGTAGCACCAAAAGTGTATCACAGAATGAGGGAATACAGGAGATTCAAGTAAAGAGACAAGAAATCAAGAAACTGCTGGAAGAGCTGGATATTAGAAAAGCTATGGGACCAGATCAAGTAAATGGATGGATATTAAAAAAATGCAGAGAACAAATGCAGGAACCCATAGGGGATATAATTAACAGCTCATTGAAAGGAGAAGTACCAAGGGAATGGAAAAAAGCTAACATAGTTCCAATATACAAAGAGGGAAATAAAACAGAACCATTAAATTATAGACTGGTGTCACTAACAAGAATTGTAAGCAAGCTTTGTGAAATAATAATTAAAGATAGATGGTACAATCTTTAGGTCAAAAGATAATTGCAGACAAGCAATTTGGATTCAGGAAAGGGAGATCCTGTGTCACAAATCTACTGAGCTTTTATATGAAGGCAATAGATGGAATGCAAGAGAAGGATGGATGGGTTGATGTGGTATACCTGGATCTCAAAAAGGATTTGATAAAGTTCCCCACAAAGGCCTTATGTGGAAGTTAGAGAATGAAGACTAAAGGGAGCAACATTGAGATGGATGGAGGATTATTTACAAGGGAGGGAAATAAGAACAGTAATCAGAAACACTAATTCAAGTTAGCGAGAAGTAACAAGTGGAGTACCACTAGAATCTGTGTTGGCACCTGCTATGTTTCAAATATATGTAAATGATATGACAGAGGATATAAATAATTATATAAACATTTTCACTGATGGTGCAAAAATAATGAAAATAATAAAGGATGAAAAATTACTGCTAGGAGTTAAAAAAGGATATTGACAAGATATATGCTTGGAGCCAAAGATGGAAACTAGAATTTAATGCCAGAAAATGCCACATGTTGGAAATAGGAAAAAGCAAAAAGAGACCTTCATGGAATTACAAAATGGGAAAAATAATAATGAAAAGTAATGAAGAAAAAGATTTGGGAGTAATGATTCAGGACACATTACCACCTGAAAGACACACAAACGGGATATTTGGCTCTACATACAGCTTGTTAACAAACATTAGGGTGGTGTTTAACTATTTAGATAAAGAAATTATGAAGAAAATTGTAACAAGCATGATACATCCTGAATTGGAATACACAGCAATAGTGTAGGCTACACATGGAAAAAAAGATATACAGAAACTGGAAAGAATACAAAGGATAGTGACAAAGATGGTACCAGAATTCAAAGACCTAAGCTGTAATTTGAAGAGATTAGTTTACTAACACCATAAGAGAGAAGAGAGAGACGAGACCTAATAACATTGTACAGATTAGTAAACAATTTAGAAAGAATAGACAGAAATAATTTAGTACCACAGATGGAGAAGGGAGAGAGACAGATGATGGGACATGGGAAGAAAATAAAGAAGAGTGGATGTTCAAGTGACATCAAGAAATGCAGTTTCCCATATAGATTTATTAAAACTTGGAATGATTTGAAAGAAGAGATGGTTGCAGCAAACAGTGTACACATGTTTAAAGAAAAACTGGATAATGGAATGTTACAACTGGAACTGGAACTGGAATGTTACAAGAAGACCTGAACAAGATATCAGAATGGAGTTATAGATGGGAAATGGAATTTAATTTAAATAAGTGTAAGCTAATAGAATTTGGAAAAAGTACAAGAAGATTAAAAGGAAATTATGTGTTGAATGGTGTAAGGTTGAGTGGAGCAGAAGAGGAAAAGGATCTCGGTGTTACAATGACTGGGAACCTGACCTCGGAGAGACACATTAGCAAAATTACAGGAGAAACCTATAACTTGTTGAGAAGAATAAGGCAGGCCTTTGCATATATGGATGAAGAGATGGTCAGGAAGATGATTGTGTCGCTGATAAGACCTAGACTAGAATATGCAGCAGTAGTGTGGTCTCCATACAAGAAAAAGGATATAAGGAAGTTGGAGAGAGTTCAGAGAGCAGCTACGAAGATGGTACCAAGTATCAGGGACTTGTCATATGAAGAGAGACTGGAAAGGCTACATCTACCAACGTTGGAAAAGAGGAGAGAAAGGGGAGACTTGATTGCGATATATAAAGCATATGAGGGAGTAGAGGAGGTGGACCAGAGCGACTTAATGGTTTGGGATACATGGGACACTAGGGGACATGGGAAGAGGCTGAAGAGGAGTGCTTGTAGAAGAGACATCAAAAGGTATAGTTTTCCATATAGAAGTATTGATGTATGGAACAGTCTGGATGAGGAGATAGTAAATGCAGAAAGTATACGTGGATTCAAGGCTAAGTTGGATATTAAAAGATATGGAGATGGGACAGCACGAGCATAGCTCTTTTCCCATAAAGCACAACTAGGTAAACAACACACACACACACACACACACACACACACACAGAGTGAAAAAAAAAAAAAAAAAAACATGACCTGGGAGAGGAAAACAAAGAACTGAAACCACTATGTGCCAATCTAAAGACAAAATTGAAGCAAAAAATTATATTGTTTAAAAACAGGAAAATGAAGTGATAGGGATGAAAAGTGAACATCAAATCTGGAGGAAGGAAAAAGAGGAAGAAAAAGTTAACTTTACAGAAATTATAGAAGTGAAGAACAAAGAAAAGACAGATTTAAGTAAGGAAATTGTGAAAGTGATCAAGCAGAAGGAATTGATGGTAAGGGACACAGTGGACAAAAAGAAATGTATTTTTATATATGGATTGAAAGAGGAAACAGAGCCAGTAAGATACAAGAGGGAAAAGAACAAAAAAAAAGGTAGCAGAGGATGTTGTAAGAAATATACAGAGAGAAGATGAGGACTGGCTAAATGAAACTGAGGAAATACATAGACTGGGGAAGTATACAGAAGGAGGAGAGCGACCACTGAAAGTAAAATTTAGGGCACAAACAACAGCCATGGAAGTGATATCATATGCATGTAAACTGGACAAGACAGAGCAATACAGGAGAGTTTGGATAAAGAGGGACATGAATGAGAACTCAAGATAAATGATCTAATAGAGGAAGCAAAGGCAAAAAACGAGAAAAGAACGGAGGAAGAGAAAAAAAAAGTTCTATTGGAAGGTAAAAGACGAGAGGCTCAGGAAGTGGTATCTGACAAAAAAAAGAATAGAAAATGTAAATAATGTATGGAAAAATATAAAGTGGACAGTAGCATATACAAATATAAATGGTTTAATATCAACATTGCGAGAATTGAATAATTATATTAAGATAAAGCAGCCCAATATTATGGGTATTACTGAAGTTAAACTAAATGAGACAACAGAAAATATAAGAATTGGAAATAGTAATTATAATATGTGGATAAAACACAGAAATAACAAGAAAGGGGGAGGAGTCATGTTACTTTCAAAGAAGAGTATAACAGTGGAAGATGTCGAAATTGGAGAAGGAATGGCAGAAGTAATTAGAATTAAAACAAAAAGGAAGGGAGAAGGAAGAAGAGATTTTGCAGTGGCTTATGTAGCCCCAAAGACAAATGCATGGACACAAGAGGATTATAAATTATTGTTAAGAGATACTAGTAACTGTTTGGAGAGAATACTGGCGGAGAGTAATAATATAACACTTATGGATGACTTTAATTGCAAGGAGGTATGCTGGGAAGAGTGGACCATGGGTGGAGGAGAAGAGTCATGGGGATATATGCTTCTAAATTTAATAATGACAAATACTATGACCCAGTGGATTGGAGAAAATACAAGATTTGGGGGTAATGAAGAGGCATCAAGGCTAGACTTGTTGTTTACAAAGGAAATGGACATCATTGAAAGAATAAATTATCAGTGTCCACTAGGTAAAAGTGACCATCTGTTAATTGAATTAAGTATAGGCAGTGGTCCAATAGAAAGTAGGAATGAAATTTACAAGAATGGGAGATATAATTACAGGAAAGCAGATTTTATCTGGGAATATTTTGCAGAGGCTAAATGGAAACAACTGTTCATGGCAAGCAATATGCAGGAAAAGTGGGATACATTCATGGAAATTTATAATGAAGGGGTCTATAGATGTATACTGAAGATCAAAACAAAGGAAGTGAAAAAGAAAAAAGACTGGTTTGGTACAAGATGTATAACAGCAAGAAAAGAAAAAGAAGCAGCATGGAATAGATGGAGAAAAAAAGGAGGAAGTGAGAAATGTGAAGAATTCAAGAAAGCAAGAAACAAATATATCAGAATCCTGAGAGATGAAGAAAGAAATTATGAGAAAGATATAGTTAACAAATGCAAAGATGAGCTGAAGTTATTCTTCAGGTATGTGAATGGGAAGATGAAAAACAAGCAAACAATAGATAAATTAATGAAAGATGACATTACATGCGAAGATACACGGTTACAAGCGGAATTAATGAACAAGTGCTTCCAGTCAGTATTCACCAAAGAAAACAAATTTAAAGGAGAAAGAGCATGGCACAGAGACAATATGATGAGAGAGATACAGATGGACATAAGTGAAATTAAGAAGATTATGAAAGATTTGGATGTAAGTAAGGCTCAAGGACCGGATGGAGTGTCCAACTGGATACTTAAGGAACGTTGTGAACAATTGGGAGAAAGTATACACAATACCATAGTATGTTCTTTTAGGGAAGGGAAAAATCCCTCTAGACTGGAAGAGAGCCAATATTGTGCCCATTTTTAAAGGAGGTAATAAAGAAGATCCATTGAATTACAGACCAATGTCCCTAACAAGTGTGGTGGCAAAAATAGCGGAAAAAATTGTTAAAAAACAGATGGATGGAATATTTAGAAGAAACACATACATTAACTGACAGACAATTTGGTTTCAGAAGTGGAAGATCTTGTGTCACGAATTTAGTGAGCTTTTGTAGTAGAGCAATTGATATAATTCAAGAGAGAGAAGGTTGGGGAGACTGTGTTTATTTAGACCTAAAAAAGCATTTGATAAGGTATCACACCAGAGACTGCTATGGAAAATTAAAAATTTAGGGGGTTTGCAAGGCAACACACTGAATTGGATTATAGACTTCTTGAGGGACAGAAATGAGAACAGTAATAAAGGGAGAAAAATCTGAATGGTGTAGAGTTACAAGTGGAGTACCACAGGGGACAGTCTTAGCCCCCGTAATGTTTCTGGTGTGTGTCAACGATATGGTGGATGAGGTTGACAGTTATATAAGTCTGTTTGCAGATGATGCAAAATTATTTAAAAGAGTGGAAAACAATGTGGATTGTGAAATATTACAGAAAGATCTAAATAAGATATATAAATAGAGTAAGAAATGGGAAATGGAATTCAATGTAAAGAAATGCAAGGTGATGGAATTAGGAAAAAGCAAAAGAAGACTGACAAGTTCTTACACAATGGGGAGAAGTGGAAATTAAGAAAACCAAAGAAGAAAAGGACTTGGGAATTACAATAAGTGATAATTTATCACCTGAAAAACATGTAAAACAAAATAGTTGGGGAAACCTATGAGTTACTAAGAAAGATGAAAGGGGCATTTGCTTACATGGATGAAGAGATGATGAAAAAGTTGATGGAATATGTGATTCAACCAAAACTGGAATATGCCACAATTGTTTGGTCACCCCATAATAAAAAGGAAATGAGGAAAATAGAAAGGATCCAAAGAGCTGCAACCAAATTGGTACCAAGTTTGAGAGATTTAACCTATGAAGAAAGATTAAGGAGATTGAAGCTTCCATCATTACAAGAGAGAAGAGAAAGAGGGGACCTGATTGCTATATACAGAGCTTTAAAGGGTAAGGATCAAGTTGACAAAGAAGACTTATTTGTGTGGGACTCAAGAGATACAAGAGAACATGGAGTGAAATTGAAGAAAACAGCAAGTAGAAGAGATATTAAGAAATATGGTTTCCCAAATAGAAGCATAGAAATATGGAACAACTTAGATGAAGCAGTGGTACAAGCAACAAATATTCATGAATTTGAAGTTAAGCTGGATGCTTATAGATATGGAGACAGGACAGCACGACTAGGTAAATACACACACACACACACACACACACACACACACACACACACACACACACACACACACACACACACACACACACACACACACACATATTTTAATTTTGCTGAAGTTTATACATTAATGACAACTGATTATTTGAGAGAAAAATATTATTTGTATAGACATTATTACATTACTTGCTATATACAGGGTGTAACATGAGTTTCTGCGGATATTGCTATAGGTAAAAGTACAGATTAATCTAAGTCAAAAATGTTCTATGCATATATACATTTTGGAATTCAAGTGTGTGGCCTGGCGACAGACACAACAGCCAGCTGGGCGGGTAACCATGGCAGGACATGCAGACTTGAATGTCCATTGGTAAAATTGTGAATTATTCAGTAATGATTTCTACAAGTTTTGGAGCTTTACAGTATACCACAATGAGATGAGTGGTGACAACAGACAAGTGATTTATCAGTAAACATAACACAATGACAGTATGGATATAATAAATGACAAATAAAATAATAGCCTACATGACACCATGCATTGCCTGCCCGGGCTGGGAATGAGAAAGAGCAAGGCTAGCAGAAAATCAGGTGATAACTATTCAGTCACGTGCAGTTTTCCACCGAGGCAGCAACAGCGAATACATTTATACTGTACTGTGCAGTTACTTAAAGTAATGTGGGGAGTGTGTGGACATAGTGTTTCTCTGCCATGGTTACCTGCCCAGCCCATCCGTTATATATGTTGCCTGGCCACACTTGAATTTCATAACATGAGTAAACAATGCCTCAAAATGCACATGTGCATAGAAATTATAATAACCTATACTTTCACCTCTAGCAATATCTGTAGGAACTTATGTTACACCCTGTATAAATACTAAGATTTTGGCAAAAATTTCCTTGTCCCCACAAAAGAACTGGATCTATGCCTGTGTGCTCACCTGATGAATAAATGCTGTTGCTCCAGCCATCAAAGGGATATATAAGCTGCTCCAAGCTGCCTTTGCCCAGCCAGTGTCAGAAATATTCCATATCATGTCCTCTTCTCTCGGATCAAGCCAGTACCTGGATTTTTATTTTCAAGTTATTAGTATTTTGAAAATATGGCTATGACTGGTATGTATGTATTTGTGTGTGTGTGCATGTAATTCACTTATAGTTGTCTGATGTTCATCCAGCCAGTTGTTCCCCAACAGAAAGAGCTTAGAGCTCATAGTGACTAATCTTTGGGTAGGACTGAGACCATTCTCATGCCACACACTGAGACAGTGAGGCCACAACCCCTTGGCTTACATCCTGTACCTGCTTGCTGCAGGGTGAACAGGGGCTACACAGTAAGAGGCTCACCCATCTGCTTCACTGCACCTGGAACTCAAAATCAGCCCTTCTAAGTTGAGCCAAGCATGGTAATCACACAAAACAGGTGTGTGTGTGTGTGTGTGTGTGTGTGTGTGTGTGTGTGTGTGTGTGTGTGTGTGTGTGTGTGTGTGTGTTTACCTTGTTATATTGCACAGGGCATGAGCCAAAGCTCATTATGTCCTGTCTCCATAACCATATTTATCCAGTTTCTCTTCCTTCAAATCATTCCAGATTTCAATAGTTCTATACAGGAAGCTGCATTTCTTGATGTCACTTGAACATTCACTTTTCTTTATTTTCTTCTCATGCCCCCTTATCTGTCTCTCTCCCTCCTTCATCTGTGGTACCAAGTAATTTCTGTCTATTCTTTTTATATTTACTAATCTGTACATTGTTATCAGGTCTCCTCTTTCTCTTCTCTCTTGTAGTGTTGGTGATCCCATCTCTTCAAGTCTTCCTTCATAGCTTAAGTCTTTCAATTCTGGTACCATCTTTGTCACTATCCTCTGTATTCTTACCATTTTCTGTATATCTTTTTTTTTCTATGTGGAGCCTGAACTACTGCTGCCTATTCTAGTTTGGAACGTATCATGCTTGTTACAATTTTCTTCATCATTTCTTTATCTAAATAGTTAAACACCACCCTAATGTTTGTTAACAAGCTGTATGTAGAGCTGAATATCCCGTTTGTGTGACTTTCAGGTGATACTGTGTCCTGAATCATTACTCCCAGGTCTTTTTCTTCATTACTTTCCATTATTATTTCTCCACCCATTTTGTAATTCCATGAAGGTCTCTTTTTACTTTTTCCTATCTCCAACACATGGCATTTTCTGGCATTAAATTATAGTTTCCATCTTTAGCTCCATGCATGTATCTTGTCAATATCCTTTAGTAACTCCTTGCAGTCATTTTCATCCTTTATTATTTTCATTATTTTTTCATGTTCAACAAACAGGTTTATATAACTATTTAGATCCTCTGTCATTTCATTTATATATATTTGAAACTTAATAGGTCCTAACACAGATCATTGCAGTACCCTACTTGTCACTTGGCGCCAACTTGAATTAGTGTCTGATTACTGTTCTCATTTCCCTCCCTTGTAAATAATATTCCATCCATCTCAGTGTTGCTCCCTTTAGTCCTCCTCCATTCTCTAGCTTCCACATAAGGCTTTTGTGGGGAACTTTATCGAATGTTTTTTTTTTAAGATCCAGGTATACCACATCAACTCATCCATCCCTCTCTTGCACACCATCTTTTTTTTTTTTTTTCTTTTTTATGTAGGAAGGACACTGGCCAAGGGCAACAAAAATCTAATAAAAAAAATGCCCACTGAAATGCCAGTCCCATAAAAGGATCAAAGCAGTGGTCAAAAATTGATGGATAAGTGTCTTGAAACCTCCCTCTTGAAGGAATTCAAGTCATAGGAAGGTGGAAATACAGAAGCAGGCAGGGAGTTCCAGAGTTTACCAGAGAAAGGGATGAATGACTGAGAATACTGGTTAACTCTTGCGTTAGAGAGGTGGACAGAATAGGGGTGAGAGAAAGAAGAAAGTCTTGTGCAGCGAGGCCGCGGAAGGAGGGGAGGCATGCAGTTAGCAAGATCAGAAGAGCAGTTAGCATGAAAATAGCGGTAGAAGACAGCTAGATATGCAACACTGCGGCAGTGAGAGAGAGGGTGAAGACAGTCAGTTAGAGGAGAGGAGTTGATGAGACGAAAAGCTTTTGATTCCACCCTGTCTAGAAGAGCAGTATGAGTGGAACCCCCCCAGACATGTGAAGCATACTCCATACATGGATGGATAAGGCCCTTGTACAGAGTTAGCAGCTGGGGGGGTGAGAAAAACTGGCGGAGATGTCTCAGAACACCTAACTTCATAGAAGCTGTTTTAGCTAGAGATGAGATGTGAAGTTTCCAGTTCAGATTATAAGTAAAGGACAGACCGAGGATGTTCAGTGTAGAAGAGGGGGACAGTTGAGTGTCATTGAAGAAGAGGGGATAGTTGTCTGGAAGGTTGTGTCGAGTTGATAGATGGAGGAATTGAGTTTTTGAGGCATTGAACAATACCAAGTTTGCTCTGCCCCAATCAGAAATTTTAGAAAGATCAGAAGTCAGGCGTTCTGTGGCTTCCCTGCGTGATATGTTTACCTCCTGAAGGGTTGGACGTCTATGAAAAGACGTGGAAAAGTGCAGGGTGGTATCATCAGCGTAGGAGTGGATAGGACAAGAAGTTTGGTTTAGAAGATCATTAATGAATAATAAGAAGAGAGTGGGTGACAGGACAGAACCCTGAGGAACACCACTGTTAATAGATTTAGGAGAAGAACAGTGACCATCTACCACAGCACCAATAGAACGGTCAGAAAGGAAACTTGAGATGAAGTTACAGAGAGAAGGCTAGAAACCGTAGGAGGGTAGTTTGGAAATCAAAGCTTTGTGCCAGACTCTATCAAAAGCTTTTGATATGTCCAAGGCAACAGCAAAAGTTTCACCAAAATCTCTAAAAGAGGATGACCAAGACTCAGTAAGGAAAGCCAGAAGATCACCAGTAGAGCGGCCTTGACGGAACCCATACTGGCGATCAGATAGAAGGTTGTGAAGTGATAGATGTTTAAGAATCTTCCTGTTGAGGATAGATTCAAAAACTTTAGATAGGCAGGAAATTAAAGCAATAAGACGGTAGTTTGAGGCATTAGAACGGTCACCCTTTTTAGGAACAGGTTGAATGTAGGCAAACTTCCAGCAAGAAGGAAAGGTAGATGTTGACAGACAGAGCTGAAAGAGTTTGACTAGGCAAGGTGCAAGCACGGGGGCACAGTTTCGGAGAACAATAGGAGGGACCCCATCAGGTCCATAAGCCTTTCGAGGGTTTAGGCCAGCGAGGGCATGGAAAACATCATTGCGAAGAATTTTAATAGGTGGCATGAAGTAGTCAGAGGGTGGAGGAGAGGGAGGAACAAGCCCAGAATCATCCAAGGTAGAGTTTTTAGCAAAGGTTTGAGCAAAGAGTTCAGCTTTAGAAATAGATGTGATAGCAGTGGTGCCATCTGGTTGAAATAGAGGAGGGAAAGAAGAAGAAGCAAAGTTATTTGAGATATTTTTGGCTAGATGCCAGAAATCACGAGGGGAGTTAGATCTTGAAAGGTTTTGACATTTTCTGTTAATGAAGGAGTTTTTGGCTAGTTGGAGAACAGACTTGGCATGGTTCCGGGCAGAAATATAAAGTGCATGAGATTCTGGTGATGGAAGGCTTAAGTACCTTTTGTGGGCCACCTCTCTATCATGTATAGCACAAGAACAAGCTGTGTTAAACCAAGGTTTAGAAGGTTTAGGATGAGAAAAAGAGTGAGGAATGTACGCCTCCATGCCAGACACTATCACCTCTGTTATGTGCTCAGCACACAAAGACGGGTCTCTGACACGGAAGCAGTAGTCATTTCAAGGAAAATTAGCAAAATACCTCCTCAGGTCCCCCCCCAACTAGCAGAGGCAAAATGCCAGAGGCACCTTCGCTTAGGGGGATCCTGAGGAGGGATTGGAGTGATAGGACAAGATAAAGATATGAGATTGTGATCGGAGGAGCCCAACGGAGAAGAAAGGGTGACAGCATAAGCAGAAGGATTAGAGGTCAGGAAAAGGTCAAGAATGTTGGGCGTATCTCCAAGACGGTCAGGAATACGAGTAGGGTGTTGCACCAATTGCTCTAGGTCATGGAGGTTAGCAAAGTTGTAGGCTAGTTCACCAGGATGGTCAGTGAAGGGAGAGGAAAGCCAAAGCTGGTGGTGAACATTGAAGTCTCCAAGAATGGAGATCTCTGCAAAAGGGAAGAGGGTCAGAATGTGCTCCACTTTGGAAGTTAAGTAGTCAAAGAATTTCTTATAGTCAGAGGAGTTAGGTGAGAGGTATACAGCACAGATAAATTTAGTATAAGAGTGACTCTGTAGTCATAGCCAGATGGTGGAAAACTTGGAAGATTCAAGAGCGTGGGCACGAGAGCAGGTTAAGTCATTGCGCACATAAACGCAGCATCCAGCTTTGAATCGAAAATGAGGATAGAGAAAGTAGGAGGGAACAGAAAAGGGGCTACTGTCAGTTGCCTCAGACACCTGAGTTTCAGTGAGGAAAAGAAGATGAGGTTTAGAAGAGGAGAGGTGGTGTTCTACAGATTGAAAATTAGATCTTAGACCGCGAATGTTGCAGAAGTTAATGAAGAAAAAGTTGAGGGGGGTGTCAAGACACTTAGGGTCGTCGACAGAAAGGCAGTCCGACCTGGGGACATTTATGGTCCCCTCCCCAGATGGGGACTCCGAGGCTGGTGTAGGAGTCGCCATGATGATTTTAAAATTTTTGAGTGAAGGGTGTGTGTGTTATTAGGTGCTTCTAGTTTTGTGTGGAGGAAGAGAGTTGTCTTTAGATGGCAGGCTGTGACTGCCCCCTTGTGTTGTGAGACACAAAGGGAAATGTTCAGTGAGGTCACAGCTGGGTTTAATGATAAGTTCACAGCACCTCCTGAACAGTGCTTTAGACCTCACTGGGAGTAATTATCGCTTCGGCAGGTGTCTTACTGCCTCCTCTTGTTTGGAAGCTCACTAGATCTGTGACACAGGATCTCCTTTTTCTGAATCCAAATTGCTTTTCTGTAATTATCTTTTCATCTTATAGATATTCCATGCATCTGTCTTTAATTACTATTTCATAAAGCTTGCTTACATTTCTTGTGATACCAGTGTAAAATTTCATATTTCTGCTTTATTTTCCTCTTTGTATGTTGGCACTATGTTAGCTCTATTCCATTCCCTTGGTACTTTTTCTTCTTTCAACGAGCTGTCAGTTATATCTCATGAGGGTCCTTCCATTTGTTCTTTGTATTCTTTTAATATCCATCCATTTACTTGATCTGGTCCTATAACTTTTCAAACATTCAGGTCTTTCAGCAGTTTCTTGATTCCCTCATTCTGTGATACACTTTCAGTGCCACAAATTCAGTTTCCTTTGTAAACAAAGATTATTAGACTCTTATTAGTTCACCCATCTCCTCAGTATTTTCATAAGTTCTTTCCCTTTTTAACTTGTTTATGCCATCCTTTTGTTTCATTTTCC
Organism: Scylla paramamosain; assembly: GCF_035594125.1. Lineage (NCBI taxonomy): Eukaryota > Metazoa > Arthropoda > Malacostraca > Decapoda > Portunidae > Scylla > Scylla paramamosain. The sequence continues at coordinate 13,868,566 of NC_087174.1, read as the reverse complement.
CATTTATGTATCTGTAGAAGAGTTTGGGTTCTTCCTTGCATTTTCTAACTATATTACTTTCAAAGTTTCTTCTCCTCTTCTTATTATACTATATTCATTCCTTGCCTTTCTGTCTGTGTGTGTGTGTGTGTGTGTGTGTGTGTGTGTGTGTGTGTGTGTGTGTGTGTGTGTGTGTGTGTGTGTGTGTGTGTGTGTGTGTGTGTGTGTGTGTGTGTGTGTGTGTGTGTGTATTTACTTAGTTGTATTTACCAAGTTGTGGTTTACAGGAGGGGAGTAATCTCATAGCATCTCATCTCAATGTCTATCCAGTTTGGTCTTTTAATTAAAAGCATGGACAGTTACAGCATTGACAATCTCTTCACTGAGTTCATTCCATTTGTTCACACTTTTTTTTTTTTTTTTTTTTTTTTTTTTACTGGGTGATCACAGTACTGCTGCATATTTTAATGTTGGTATTATCAGGGTGACTAATATTTTCCTCATCTATATATGTAAATGCCACTCTAATGTTTCTCAGTAAGTTGTAGGTTTCACCAACAATCTAATTTATTTGTTTATCTGGTGACATGTCTGTAATGAGTACTCCTAAGTCCTTTATGAATATTGCTTTCCTTACTTCCTTTTCCCCAAGCTTGTATTGCCCTGTTATCCTGTTTTTATTCTTTCCAAACTCCATTATACTGCACTCTTTCAGGTTAAAATCCATTTCCCATTTTTGGGTCCATTCCCAAAGTTTGTCAGGATCTTGTTGCAATATTTTGGTCATTTTCTACACTTACTTTTCTCAGTAGTTTTGCATCATCAGCAAAGAAACTTATATAACTATCTATATCCTCATCCATATCGTTTATATATACAGCAAACATAATTGGAGCCAACACAGATCCTTGTGGAACTACGCTAATAGCTTTTTTCCAAGTGGAACTCCTGTCACTTATTTTCACTCATTGTTCTATCGTTAAAATGTCTTCCATCCAGTCTAATAGTTTTCCTTGTATCCTTACTATGGTTTTCAATTTTCTTATCAATTTTCTGTGTGGGACCTTATTAAAAGCTTTCTTCAGATCCAAGAAAACACAGTCAGTCCATCCATTTCTTTCTTGAATTATGTTTATTAATCTTGAGTAAAATCATATTAGATTTGTGGTGCACAATCTCCCTTGTCTAAAGCCAAACTCTCAGGCTTAATGTATTGTTTTCCTCCAGATGTTTTATATATCTATCCTTTATAACTTTGTCACAGATTTTGGCTCTGACGCTTGTTAGCGATACTGGCCTGTAATTCATTGGGTCTCCTTTATTACTTCCTTTATATACTAGCATGATGTTAGCTTTCTTCTAGACTCCTGGTATTTTTTCTTCATTAAGAGAGCACTTTATTATATTACATACCTTGTCTGCTCTCTCTCTCTCTCTCTCTCTCTCTCTCTCTCTCTCTCTCTCTCTCTCTCTCTCTCTCTCTCTCTCTCTCTCTCTCTCTCTCTCTCTCTCTCTCTCTCTCTCTCTCTCTCTCTCTCTCTCTCTCTCTCTCTCTCTCTCTCTCTCTCTCTCTCTCTCTCTCTCTCTCTCTCTCTCTCTCTCTCTCTCTCTCTCTCTCTCTCTCTCTCTCTGTAAGAGAGACCGGCCAAGGGCAAAAAAAAAAAAAATACACTGAGATGCCAGTCTCCAAATAGGGTCTGAAACAGTAGTTAAAAATTGAATTATAAGTGTCTTGAAACATTTCTCTTCAAGAAGAAACATTGGTGTTCCACAGAACCCTAAGGAACACCAATGTTAATAGATTTAGGAGGAGAACAGTGACTGTCTACCACAGCAGCAATAGAACAGTCAGAAAGGAAACTTGGAATGAAGTTACATAGAGAAGGATAGAAGCTGTAGGAGGGTAGTTTGGAAATCAAAGCTCTGTGCCAGATTCTATCAAAAGCTTTTGATATGCCCAAGGCAACAGCAAAAGTTTCACCAAAATCTCTAAAAGAGGATGACCAAGACTCTGTAAGGAAAGCCAGATCACCAGTAGAGCAGCCTTGACGGAACCCATACTGGCAATCAGATAGAAGGTTGTGAAGTGATAGGTGTTTAAGAATCTTTCTGTTGAGGATAGATTAAAAACTTTAGATAGGCAGGAAATTAAAGCAATAGGATGGTAGTTTGTGGGATTAGAATGGTCACACTTTTTAGGAACAGGCTGGTTGTAGGCAAACTTCCAGCAAAAAGGAAAGGTAGATGTTGACAGATAGAGTTGAAAGAGTTTGACTATGTAAGGTGCAAGCACAGAGGTGCAGTTTTGTAGAACAATAGGAGGGACCTCATCAGGTCCATAAGCCTTCTGAGGGTTTAGGCCAGCGAGAGCATAGAAAGCATCATTACAAAGAATTTTAATAGGCAACATGAAGTAGTCAGAGGGTGGAGGAGAGGGAGGAACAAGCCCTGAATCATCCAAGGTAGGGCTTTTAGCAAAGGTTTGAGTGAAGAGTTCAGCTTTAGAGATAGATGTGATAGCAGTGATGCCATCTGATTGAAATAAAGGAGGGAAGTAGAAGAAGAGATGTTTTTGGCTAGATGCCAGAAGTCACAAGGGGAATTAGATCTTGAAAGATTTTGACACTTTCTATTAATGAAGGAGCTTTTGGCTAGTTGAAAAACAGACTTGGCATGTTTCTGGGCAGAAATATAAAGTGCATGTGATTCTGGTGATGGAAGGCTTAAGTACTTTTTGTGGGCCTCCTCTCTATCGTGTATAAGCACAAGAATAGGCTGTGTTAAACCAAGGTTTGGAAAGTTTAGGTCAAGAAAAAGAGTGAAGAATGTATGCCTCCATGCCTGACACTATCACCTCTGTTATGTGCTCGCACACAGAGACAAGTTTCTGTCACGGAAGCAGGAATAATTCTGAGAAAAATCAGCAAAATACCTCAAGTCCCCCCCAACTAGCAGAGGCAAAACACCAGAGGCACCTCCACTTAGGGTATCCTGAGGAGGATTGGAGCGATAGGACAAGATACAGATATAAGATTGTGATTGGAGGAGTCCAATGGAGAAGAGAGATTAATTGCATAAGCAGAAGGATTAGAGGTTAGGAAAAGTTCAAGAATGTTGGGTGTATCTCCAAGACGGTCAAGAATATGAGTAGGGTGTTGCACCAATTGCTCTAGGTCATGGAGGATAGCAAAGTTGAAGGCTAGTTCACCAGGTTGGTCAGTGAAGGGAGAGGAAATTCAAAGCTGGTGGTGAACACTGAAGTCTCCAAGAATGGAGATCTCCACAAAAGGAAAGAGTCAGAATCTGCTCCACTCTGGAAGTTAAGTTGTCAAAGAATTCCTTATAGTCAGAGGAATTAGGTGAGAGGTATACAGCACAGATAAATTTAGTATGAGAGTGACTCTGTAGTTGTAGCCAGATGGTGAAAAACTTGGAAGATTCAAGAGCGTGGGCATGAGAGCAGGTTAAGTCGTTGTGCACAATCACATCTAGCTTTGGATTGAAAATGAGGATAGAGAAAGTAGGAGATAACAGAAAAGGGCTACTGTCAGTTGCCTCAGACTCCTGTTTCAGTGAGGAAAAGATGAGGTTTAATAGAGGAGAGATGGTGTTCTACAGATTGAAAATTAGATCTAAGACAGCAAATATTGCAGAAGTTAATGAAGAGAAAGTTGAGGGAGGTGTCAAGACACTTAGGATCAATACCAGAAAAAAAAACAGTCAAACCTGGGGACATGTATGGTCCCCTCCCCAGATGGGAACTCCGAGGTTGGTGTAGGAGTTGCCCTGATAATTTTGAATTTTGAGTGGTGTGTGTGTTATTAGGTACTTGACCTCACTGAGTGTAATTATCATTTCAGTAGGTGCCTGCTGCCTCCTCCATTTCTTTAATATCCAATTGGCAATTCCATCTGGTCCATGTGATTTTATTACATCTAGGTGCCTCATTAGTTTCATGTGACTTCTATTTCTAGTCATAGGAGGTAACCTTTGTGTTTCCTCATCTTCATTGTTGCAGCCGGTCTCTTTGGTAAAAATGGCTTGAAAGTGCTCATTCACGACCTCGGCCATTTCTTGGTCTTCATCGTACTGTATTATCCAGACAGTTTCTCTATTTCATGTTTGTTTTTCAGTTTTCCATTCATGTATTTATAGAAGAGTTTTGGGTGGTCTTTACACTTACCAGTTATGTTTTTATAATTTCTCTTCTCTGCGTATTTGTACAAACTCATTCCTTGCATTAGTATGTTCTTACCACTTCCTTGGATGTTTCCTTTTTCTCCATCTATTCCATGCTATATTTCTTCTTTCCTTTGCCTCGCCACACCTTCTGTTAAACCACTTTTTTATATTTGCCTTTCTATATTCTAATTTTAGTACATATTTATCCACTCCTTTATTATAAATTTTTATCACAATCCTCCATTTTTCTTACACACCTGCTTCTTCCATATAAAACCCATCCCAATCTGTCTCCTGGAAGTACTTTCTGAGTCCACTAAAGTCTCTTTCACTATATATTAGTCTCCCTCTTTATGTTTCCCTTTCCTTCCAGTGTTCATATCTTCCTTTAGTTCTAGTTCCAATAATATATGATAACTTTCTCCAGTGGGCTGTTTATAATTATTTTCATCCACAGTCTCAGGTTTCTTTGTAAATGGTAGGTCTAGTCTTGATGGTTCATTATTGTTTCTAAATCTGATGTTATCTTGAACCCACTGTGTGTGTGTGTGTGTGTGTGTGTGTGTGTGTGTGTGTGTGTGTGTGTGTGTTGGTGCACATGCATGCACCTTAATTCCTAATGTGTATGTCTGGCATGCTTTACTATTTATCACTGGCCCACCCTGCTTATTAAAAAGAACAGATTTGAGATTATGATGATGATGATAAAGTAAGTTTATTATGGGAGATATAGGAGTGTTCCCCTAGATTCTTGGGCATAAACCATTTTTTTTTTTTTTCTAAAAATTTGTTAATTATTCATCCAATTTTGTATTGCTATGACAAACACTTCATGAGTTATGAAGAAAGAGGAAGGTATTAAGAAAAGGGACACTTTGCAGATGAGAAGACAGTACTTTCTGGCATCAACCACTTGTTAGTGGAGTGGAATTAGTGGAGTGACACACACACAGCTAAGCACACAGCAGGGTGGCTATAGGTGATTAGCTTAGAATACAGTACCAACAGGGTGGCTATAGGTGATTAGCTTAGAATACAGTACATCTCTGTGTCTTTCATGGCTAATCTAACTTTTATTCCTTTTGTAAATATTAGGAAAGTAAATACAGGCAGGTCCCAATGATACTTTCCTTAACATTTGCTCCTACAGCCAATATTCATGTAAGGAAACATAACTGATGGGAAAAAAGGCTTGTGTTCTATGACCTCCTCAAAGATAGTTTTCATCAAGCAAAACTGCAATAACTAGTGCAACTAAGATATCATTATTACTGAATACATTTCTGTTATCCAGTGGTAAGAAAGATATACATGTAATAACCAGTCACATGGGGACTGTATACCTGGGTTGTAGAGACAGTGACCATGTATTTGCCTGTGTTTGTCAACAAACTCATCTCTGTGTATGTGAATGATTGTACATTGCCACACAGCCCAGATGTGTCAGTAGAAGAACACAGCAAGGCATGTGCTTTGAATTTGCTCTGGGTGTTAATGCATCTCACCTTATATCACCGGATTTCCTTTGCTCATGTAAGCATTTTTGTTCCTAGTTTACTGAACTGGTATCATCAGTTTCTCATGTAATGAATGCTCCTGTAATGGGACCTGCCTGCACTTGGGCAACACCAAAAAGCAAGTCCTTGCTAAAATCAAATTGTTGGATGTAATGTATGATATTGTAATTGATTAACTGTTGCACCTTTTCTTTATAGTTGTGCTTCAATATCACGTAAAAGGTACCTCATTGTTCCAATGTGACCAATGCCGTAGGTGGCTTGTGTGTGAGGCACCATCTTTGGTTTGCCTGTTGTGCCTGATGTGAAGAACAGTTGGGCAATGTCATCAGCTCTGGTGGCTACACATGGCTGGGCTGAACGTCCACGGCATGACTCCAGCAGCTCATTATAGCATATCCACCCAGCACTGCAAAGTTGAACTGTAAAACTTTTTGAACTGCTTTATTTCCAGTCAGATACAAATTGCACAACTAAATCTTTGATTCTTTGTATCCCTTCTGTGGACTTACCGAATATCCTCTTGATTGTCAGAAACAATGATCCGTAGTGGCACAGATTTTGTGATTTCATCCAGGGAGGCAGCCAACTCTGGGGTACATATGATGCAGTCTGCCTCACATTTAGACAGGCGATGAGCAACATCCCTTGGTGTGAGCATGGTGGTGCCACAAGACACAATGGTGCCTGGAAACATTAGCTTCATACAATGCTACCCATGACTAGAAGTATTTCAAGGGGTATTAAGTGCATTATCTGGGGCAGACTGAAGGTAGTATGGCCAACAGCCATCTTTCTATTTTAGGTACTAGTAAGATTGCTGTTTTGCCCTAGTATTTCACTGATAATGCATATCACAATACAAGAAATAGTAATCAAAATAATGTAGCCACTAATTTACATAGTAAGTATTATTTTAGTCGCTAATGGCTCATGTAGTAGAATCACAGTGGTGGTAAACAAACATTATGTCTTATGTTGAAGCCTTCACTTCTGTAGGTATTTTGTAGTACATACACCCTCACTTTGAAGACTTTCCCTTACTTTGATCTGCTTCTCTCTTCATATTATTGACTGCTGCTCTAATCCCATCACCTCCTGAATCCAGTGCAGTAAATGACAAAACTGGAAAATCTGCACTGCAATAGCAGATATCTCATAAATATGAATACATTATATACTGAGTGAAAATGATTCACAAGTATTTGTTTGGCCTCCAAATGGAACCCTTGGCCTGACTTAATCTCTGACATAGTCTTTTAAGTTATTTGAAAACTTTCATCAACTTTGCCACAATAATATGTGAACTGCATTAATTTCATCTTAAATAATATCTCCATTCTGAAAGGTATTTTTTTTGGTTATGTGGTTTTTTGAGTGCATCCAATCTAAATTTCATAAAAATGTGTTTATTTCATATTTGTGTGACTGAATTACTTGTGTATTCTGTAGAAAAACATAAGGTTTAATATGTGGTCTTAGGTGTCCAACTATATGACAGGTGAAGATCAAGGATGAGAAATGCTGGAGGAACATCAAGATGCTTTTGAGATTGGAATGGGGATGCATGCTCTTGTTTACTGTAGTGACGGGGGAAGCCACAGAGGAGTGCAGGAAAGGAGATTCATGGGAGCTGCAGTCTTAGTTGCTGAGACACAGGAGGAAGTTAAAAGAAGATTAATATATATGGATCAATGTTAAGAAATAATTCATTCATAAGGCTATAGGATTCATTTGTTTGTATTTCACCATACAGTTAAAAAAAATCCATGCCCATATGATTTGGATGTGCTTCTTATAATAGTCAAAGGATTGGGAGGTTAATTTATTTACCTAGTACATGGTCTGAGCTAAAACTCATTTGTCCTGTCTCCATATCTGCAGTCATCCAATTTCTCTTTAAATTTACTCACACTAGCAGCTGTAACCACCTCCTCACTTAAACTATTACAGAGATCAGTGCTTCAGTACAGAAAACGATATTTCTTAATGTTACTGAGACATTTTTGTATGTCCTCTTGTACATCTTGTCCCCTCAACCATATGCATCTCCAAAACTTGTCTGTCTACCTTTTCCATATAGTTTATTAATTTGTACACTGTTATCAAGTCTCCCTTTTTCTGTTTTCTCTTTCAATGTTATTATTATTATTATTTTTTTTTTTTCACTCTTCATAAGTCTTTTCCTTCAATTCTGGTACCATCTTCGTTGCTGCACTCTCTATTCTTTCCAGTTTTCTTATACAGTATTCTTCTTCCTGTGTGGAGACCACACAACTGCTGTGTACTCTAACTTGGGGCTTATCATAGTTGTAATTATTTTTTTCATCATGTCCATGTCCATGTAGGTAAAAGCCACTCTAATGTTACTTAACATCCTATATGTGGAGCCAAAATTTCCTCTTATATGCTTCTCTGGTAACAGTGTGTCCTGGACAATCAATCCCAAATCCTTTTCTTTATTACTTTTCATTATTGTATTGTAATTCCATGTTGGTCTCCTTGTATTTTTTCCTATCTTCATCACATGACATTTCTTAGAATTAAATTCAAGTTTCCACTTTAGACTCTGAGCATAAATTTTATCCAAATCTTGCAGTAGCTCCTTATAGTCCTTCAGTATCTTTATAATTCTCAGCAACTTTGCATCATAACCAAACACATTAATGTAGTGTGAGTGGTTGTACACGGAGTGGAGAGGATGCACTGGCTTGTTACCTATTTTTGTTTCATACCTGAGTATCTCATGTCTAAGTTATGTTTTACCTATAGTATCTTTTAGTAGAAGACTGATAAAATCATGTAATAGAGAACAAAATTAGTTATGCCTGCTGCATGACAAAAGCAAATTGCACACTGTATCTTCAAAATGTATCTTTCATACAATTCCACAGAATGTAGCAGCACTTACTTTACAACTAAAAGGATATGCTTCCACTGAAGTTTCAAGTGATACTTGGTCAATGGTTATTGCATCAGGATAACATGTAAACTCAGTCATGCTAACTTACCACACCAAGAGCCGGCAACATTCACCACCCACCAGGCCGGCACCTTGGGCAGCAGCACCAGGGCACACTTTGGGGGCTGGGGGTCCCTGAGGGCAGTGGCTAGTGTCTTGGCTTGAAGGAGAAGGTCACTATAACTCACAATAGTTTCCTTCTGTCCATCTGTGAAAAACAAAGCTGGGTGGCCAGGCTGAGGAAAGAAGGGATATTTGTCCATAATTTTATCATAAATTATAATTAAGCAAGTGCAGTTTTGCACACAAATACTATTTAGAATTTCAATAATTTCTTTTAAGGAATTCCACAGTGAGTCATCACAGCTTCATACTGGCATAATGCTGCCAACATCAGTGTTTTGATTTATGACAGACAGTATGTAATATATATATATATATATATATATATATATATATATATATATATATATATATATATATATATATATATAAACAGCAGTAGCATCATTACTCTGGATATCACCATCATACCATCAGAAGTAGTAATAGTGCCAGTACCTTTGTGGCTGCCCATGGTGCAACAATATCTCTTGCAAAATTGAAATACTCTTTAGGTGTCATTTGCTGTTCAATTTCAGATTTGAAAGATTCATAGGTGACACTTCTTGTAGCAGTTGAATGACAACCTGAAAAGACATTTTCTTCACTTTTTAGTTGTATATCGCTAAAAACTTTGATCAAAAGAAATAACATAATATGCCACATTTGGTATGTCTTTTTTCTCATTACTTTTAGAACTATATTTTTTTTTTCCTGCGAAAAATAAAATTCCACAGCACTTGTACTGGTAGTTCATTGAATGGTACATTTACTTGTTGATCACAATGATGGATTTGTGTTCTGTCTGTTCAATTCACACACTAAAGGAACATTGCTCCTCGTCCAAATAATATCAGGGCATACCTTTGTGAAGAGGACACCTAAACAGGTTCCTCGCGCTGCGCAGGAAGGCCATGGGAAGCACACGGTATCTTCAATGCATTGTATAATGAAAGACCAAACTAGTGTAACTGCAACTCGCGCTACATAAATATAAGAACTGTTAGCTTTATGAGCTCATGAACAATAATTATAAAAGTAACTTTTGAATGCTACGCACACCTTCAGAATAATGATGTTAGGAGAATGAGCCACATATAGCCTGTCCTACTGTCCAGTAACAAGACGCGTTTTAAAAATAAAAAACATGTAACCATGTACAACACTTTTTCCCGGCAGTGAGGGAAAGTGCCACTGTGCCAGCCTGCTAAAGGAAGGTCACTAGGGAAACGAGCGCTTGGTGATAACATGCATGCAGTGCGCATTTATATGAGCGTGTGAAAAGTGCGGAGAATGAGCCAGTTTTGTGATGAGCCCAGACAAGCAATGTATTACGTAACTAGTGACAAGTTGGTTATAGAGCAGATCGAATTAATCGTACATTACTATATGCAATGATGAAAGGAAGCTCAACGAGAAGTATTGTACGTTCCATGTTGGCGTCCAGCTGATTCAGTGATTATAATGGCCGTAATAGTTAATGACAACCCGCCTGATAGGTTATTGCTGTCATGAATGATCAAGTTAATTCCTCACAATATAAACAATGATAGCTGTTATATATATATATATATATATATATATATATATATATATATATATATATATATATATATATATATATATATATATATATATATATATATATATATATATATATATATATATATATATATATATATATATTACTGCTAGAGAGAGAGAGAGAGAAAACACTGAGGATGGTAGTGGATGGGGTGGGGAGAAGTTATTTTGCTGACCTGATAAATTTAGCCTCGGCCGGGTTAATGGAGGTCAGATAGGGACTTCAAAGACTCCACACAAGAAACATATGTAGGGAACACCCAACTCTGCCCTGGCCTGGGTGTAGCAGCCCGGAGGCAGCTAAAGGATTTTAGACCCACACGGTGACGCGAATCGTTTATTGCATTCGGTCAAACCTGAAGACATACATAATAAACATAAGACGTTCGTAGCACTACAAACTATTACATACTGTATCAACATAACGTATCCCTAATTATGGATTATGCTAATTAGGACAATCAACACATCGTAATACAGATGTGGCACTCATGTGTTTGGGGTCTTAAGGAGGCCTGTCACCAAGCAACACCTGCGTCTGTATTGTAGAGCTCCGGTCTTTCCTAGAGTAGTCACCCCTAACTCGGTGGCGGTACAAAGGAATCTGTCTCTCCGGGCTTCGTTCCTGCTGGCCCTCGGCACCTCACGCCTGCCCGTCTTACCCTTAGGTCAGCAATAGTTCCTGGGTGATTCATTCCTCTACAGAGATCCCTCGGTGTCTTATCTACCCTTCGCGCCATGTCATCAACTTGACCACGTAAACACAACTCTCACTACCTCTCTGCAGCTAAGCTCTCCACAGCTAGTTCCTCTCACACATCTTCACTACTGTGATTAACTATAATGAATTCAGTTTCCATAATCTCTGCTCTAATGACTTAGTTTCCTTAGTGTTACCCATGCTTCATATACTAGTTCACTTCAACTCTTATAACACAAATCATATTATTTAGCATACACATGCTCAACAACAACTTTCTTTCTGCTCGGCGGTCTTTCACCTGCTCGGCGGTAGCACTGGGGAAGAAGCAAGTATACTGTAGAGGGGAGCAGACGTCATGAACGAGCGTCTCGCATTGAGAGTGATTTCCAGTCCACAGGGGTTAAATGATCCGCCAACACGTGAGTGTCTTGACTACAACATACTCAGTGTAACATATATGTCCTGTTTTATGCAAGAGCGTACAGTAGCACAATTTATGATCCTATTCCATAAGGCTGAGACTTAAGTTACCATTATATATTTGTCTTTATGAGAATTTGCTCGTGTTCCCAGGTTTTGACCGATTCAATCAATACATCGAGTCCGCGTGAAACGGGTCTCATTATCCTGCACTGATCGCCCCAAGAAAGTGGCGATAACAATATATATATATATATATATATATATATATATATATATATATATATATATATATATATATATATATATATATATATATATATATATATATATATATATATATATATATATATATATATATATATATACACACACACACACACACACACACACACACACACACACAGGGGTATATATATATATATATATATATATATATATATATATATATATATATATATATATATATATATATATATATATATATATATATATATGCACATAGGCACTGTATATAAAGGAGTATATCTACTCAGAGAGAGGAAGTGTGGAGAATAAATGCTATGGAATGAGTGATGGGGGTGGGGGGAGAGCGAGGTATCACTCACTCCCTTGTCCCGTGGACTAATAGAGGGGAGATGACAGGGAGGGAGGTCTGAGACAAAAAAGAGGAAGGGAGATGAAAATAACAGGAGGAGGAAGGGATGCATTGTGGAGGAGGGGGAAGCAGAGTATATGGGGCAGGAAGTGGAGGAAGGTTAAAGGAGGAGAATGGGAGTAAGGGGAGAAAGTAGAGAGGATAAACATTAGCAGGAAGGGTGAGGAATAAGTGAAGAATTAGAGGGAGAGAGGAATTACTGGGGATAAGCATTCCCTTTTCCAGTCCATTACTCATTTTTGTTCTTCCATCCACCTCATTAATTCCCACTTCTATTTCCTCCATCTTGCCCCTATACTCTCCAGTCCCCCAGTTACATGCATCTACATTCTTGAAATATATAATTTTTGCTTATTTTATTATATTTTTTTTCTATTTATTTATTTTTGTTTACGTATTGATTTATTATTTTTCCTCTTCTCTCTTACTCCCCTCTTTGTAGCTTAAATTTGTGTGGCAGATACGATGCACTTTGTATTACTGTCATGTGTAAAGATAATCCGCATCCGCAACCGTGGATATGGAGGTAAAAGAATTCCGCAACCACATCTACATCCCCAGGTGTTCATATATTAACATTCACAAACTTATCCGCAATCACATTTTATAAGAAGTGCATATCCGGCTCCGCCTCTTCATCGGCGGAGCTCTAAAATTTAGTATCCTATATATATGTGTGTATATATATATATATATATATATATATATATATATATATATATATATATATATATATATATATATATATATATATATACACACACACACACACACACACACACACACATGTTGGACAGATAAAGTGCAAGGAGCAGCTACAATGAGTACCATATTTGACAGATCTTAGCTAAGAAGAAAACAGACTGAAGCTCCCAACACTATAGGAGAGACAAGAATGATGTGACCTGATCATGATGTACAAATGTGTTGAAGAAAAAGAAAAGATTGACATAACAGATTCTGTGCTACCACAAGCAACTCTAAGAGGACACAGTAAGAAACTATACAAAGAAAAAGCGAAGGCAGGCACCGCCGCCACCACTGCCACTACATCGACTGGAGTTGCACTGGTGGACTAGTAGTGGTGGTGGCGGCGGTGTTATGGTGGGGGGTGGAGGTAATATTGGTACAGTAGCAGTATTTTTTTTTTTTTTATGCAATAGCTGCACTATACATATTAAGCGAGGTTCACTTCTACCTCACCTGTCAATACTCTACCCAAACTTCAGAAAGCTATTACTTTCTTTTTTTTTTTTTAACACTCATTAACATATACCTCTCTCTCTCTCTCTCTCTCTCTCTCTCTCTCTCTCTCTCTCTCTCTCTCTCTCTCTCTCTCTCTCTCTCTCTCTCTCTCATTTAAACAAATATTTACAGAAAGGCTTAAAATTTCACGTTGAGTATGGAATTATTTAAAAAGCCTATGATAGTACTATTTACACGGAAAAACACTATACATACTTAATATAAAGATAATAACACAATAATGAAATATATTGATGTAAGACTAAAGTTTAAAGCGCCAGTGGGGACAGGTGCGTGCTACGCCAGCTGTGGGCTGCCAGCTTCAGCTGGTGTGTGGACATGTCCTGCACCTGGGGCGTGGCCACCGTCAACATGTTCCACAGCCGCGAAGTCCTGGCTGTGTAGGTGCGCTGGTGTTGGCTAGAGCGAGATCGAGGCACCTTCACTAGCTCGTCACTACTAGCCGCAGCTCTGGTGCACCTCTGCACTGTGTGTGTGTGTGTGGCCTCAGGAGATCAAGGTGGGGTACCCTCTGCACCTGAGTTTTGTGGCACACCACTAGTGCCGACACGTCCCGGCGGTGCTCCAGTGACGTTACTGGTGGTTGGTGCTGTTGGCCACCAAGCGCAGGGCTCACCGCTGCACAGCATCCAGTCTCTGCATATGGGTGGCGGCACTCGACATCCAGGACAGGGCACCGTGCTCCATACATGGACGTATCTGTGCCCTGTATAGCGTGAGGATGCCCCGTGGGTCGAGGGTGTTCGCCATCCTGCGCAGGGCAGAGACTCGGAGAGAGGTCTGGCGGGCGACGACAGCGATGTGGTGATCGAAGCGTAGGCCGCGGTCCACAGACACGCCCAGGATCTTGATGTAATCCTGGAGTGGCAGGTTCTTGCCTCCAAAACGCAGCTGTCCCGAGACTGCGTGTGAGGCACCTGGGGAACGCGAAATGACCATCGCCTGCTGCTTCTCAGGAGCGAAGTTAACCTGCCACATCTTTCCCCACTGCACCACTCACTCTCTCTCTCTCTCTCTCTCTCTGTATGTGTGTATGACTATTGGTATTACCACCAATAGTCATACACACATACAGAGAGAGAGAGAGAGAGATGGGAGGGGGAGCCTTTATATGTAGTGGCTCGATACAAAACTCGTCTTAAATGCAAATTAACACGGTAAAATACAGAATACATAGTAAATAGAATGCTTAAACCCAATCACAGAGACGGAGAAGCATGGACCTTTAGGAAACACATAATCTACAGCAAACCAATCACTACAATGAATAAGATGACGAGGTTGGTGAAATGAACTGGTTAACCAATACAAGAAGGAAAATGAGAAAATAAATATAGCATACATTATAAAAATAAGAAATGCTATTGAAAATTGAATTAGCCTCCCATATTTCATTCTGTCTGTCTGCCTGTCGTGCATAAAATGCAATTACCAAAACAATTAAGACAAATTAAATCTACAAAAGCTGAAAACGATTACAATTCAGATAAAAAAAAGTAAAGATCAAGATATAAAACCCGACTAGATATCATTTATTTACTCAATAAAAATAAAATACTAAATATGAAAAGTATGAAAAAAAAAAAAAATGAAGTATCCAACTACCTTACTACGTAAGTATACAACTGGTCAACTAGTCCTCCCAGCAGAGCAGCCCCTCCCTCCCTGGCTGCTCTACGCCAGTTTACTAGCGCGCGGAACACCACTGCCTTATGATCTGCTGTCGGCTTCCTTGGCTGCCGCTCGCTACATTTTAGGGCCTCGGCCACGGGGTGAATGAACGGGAGGGAGGGAAGGAACATGGTATTTCATTTTTTCCATTACATATGTGATTAATGCAAAAAAAAAATAAATAAATAAATAAATAAAAAAAATAATAGTAAAATAATAATAATAATAATAAAATAATAATAATAATAATAATAATAATAATAATAATAATAAATAAATAAAGAAAGAAAGAAAATATGTAAGCCAATTTTGGAATTTGAGGAATCTTGGAAACCAAATTAGGTAGATCATCGATCTTCATTTCCCTGCACTTAAAATGTATTGCACATACTAATTAGTTTACTTAATGCACTATAATATTTAATTAGTATGAAGTATGTAAGTAAAGTCTTAATGTACTGCAAAGCGCCAATATTAGAATTTGTGGAACTTCACAAAACGATTTCCTTAGGTTCCTTATTATGCCCTTGTCTTAATTATTGCGCTATAAAAAACGAAAACATGCTAGCTAGCTAATTCATTCACTCGCTGCATTATAAATTTGACTAATATAAATAACCTATGGTATTGCAAAACGGAGTTTGTGGAGCCTTAGAAACCTTACCAAAAAAGATCAATAATTACTTTTCCCTCTAATTATTAAGAGAGAGAGAGAGAGAGAGAGAAAGAGAGAGAGAGAGAATCTTATTTATTTCCACTACCTACTAATTATATGTGTTACCGCCAAGCGGGTGAAAGAAGTTGTTGTGCAAGCGAGTTTGTCAATGAGGAAGGAAAGGACCTGGAGGTCAAGGCGAGGACCAAGACGAGGCATAAGTCAGCGAATTTCTTGTACGGTCGGTGTTGAGGTAGTGTTGATGTAAGAAGATGAAGGATGCTTGTTATGACATGAGGCTAAGATGAGGCTGGCCTTATCGCTGTCGCTAATGGATAACGATGGACAGGGTAGGAACCCAGGCAGTAACTGAGGACGATAGAGACACTTTGCTGAGGACACTCGTGCAGAGAGGGCGTGTGTCGGTGCAGAGACCGACCTATCTGGAGCACTTGTCAGAAAGGGCGTGCACGTTACTTAATGATTACCCCAAGACCCAAACACGTAAGTATAACAACTGTCTGTGTAAGAATACATTATCCTATAAGTAACGTGCAGAATCATACCTGTATTACACAAATTATTCATATAGAATATTGTCTATGATCATTAATGTATGTCTTCAGGTTTTGACCGAATTCAAGCGGATCCAACCAGATTCAATCGGATACAATAAATGATTCGTGTCATCGTGTGGGTCTGAATCAACTTTCGCCGCCTGCTGGCGGTAACAATATACCTCATAAGTATCTGTTAAATCTTGTAAAGCTCCATACTATTTAAGCACAAATCCCCCCCCCCCCATCTCACACACACTCTCTCTCTCTCTCTCTCTCTCTCTCTCTCTCTCTCTCTCTCTCTCTCTCATTTTATCAAGCTTGAATCTCATTTTTTTACCTATCCTACGTGCTGACCGTGAGTATTTTGTATGTCACACTTTTTATAGAGTTTGCTAATATCTTCATTATTTAATTTATTCAACCAACACATTACATTTTGGACCAATTAACTCCCCCAATTAGGTTTGTCAGCCCCTTGAGGGAACAATTGTTTCATAGGATATCATAATTTGAAATGCACTGTTTTGTTAACAATCATAATAAATTGTTTCCCTCAATAATCATGGGCTCCCTTGTGAGGAGGAAAGCTACCATTGTGACTGCAATAGTATGTTACTATTACACCTACCAATGTAGTGAACACTGGAATGACAATGGATTACTAGCATAGGAAGTAAACAGAAATAGAATGTTAAAACTACAGTGGTATTAAGGTTTATTTATACCAGTATTGAGCGAATGCATGTTTATAATGAACACTTGAACAGTACCGGATGACACATTGGCCAGCAATGGTTCTGATGTGTACCCGTTAAGAGCCCAGTGTGCAAACGGAAAATTAAACCACACTGGTCCAATATAGGAAGGTAAATTTGCTAACATTGGATGGCTAATTGCTTTCAACGGAAAATAACAATGATCCAGTAGAAATCCAATATGTCTGTGTTTGCTGGGTTATTTCTTGTCCTATCCTTTTTATTGGCCCTGAGGAATTTACTGTCACCGTTATGTCCCTCACACTTCATTAATCTTTTCTTTCTCTGAGCAGGAGACGTGGTGGGTGTCACATTGCAGATTCCCGGAGTGAAGGATGTGAGGGAAGTGAGGGACATGGTTTTGTCTGTCCTGACTTCATAATCCTTTGCGATATTGGCAGAGTAGCCCTTGAGAGAGAGAGATGCGTAGACCCGGCCGAATTTATCTTATGTAATATTTTCATTAATTTGCAAGTATTCATTGTAACACCACGCTTTCTCTTTCCAATCCAGTGTTCAGCAGCCTTTCACTCAAGTGAACAACAGAGGAGTGGTATAAAGAAAAAATAGACGACCGAGTAGTAACGTAATACCATCACCCGGCTCTTACCTCCACCACCATCACCGTCATCCTTCCCCTTCCAAGTGGACTTTTTATTATTATTATTATTAGTAGTAGTAGTAGTAGTAGTAGTAGTAGTAGTAGTAGTAGTAGTAGTAGTAGTTGTAGTATTAGAACCTTCAAGTTTACTAACTCTTGGTCGCCCTCTCAGTATAACCAAACCATCTCAGTGTGTTCTTTTTCACCACTCCACACCCCATAAACAATAACTGGAAATTTAAATCAATGAACGTGCAGTCCTCAGGGGCAACTCTGAAATACAATAATGTAAGAGCTGGACTTTGTAATGTGAATAGTGTTATGAATATAAGATACAGTTAATCTCTGACTTCATAGCAGCAAATGAACTGGATATCTTTTGTGTTGTTGAATCCTTGGTCTTACCTGAAATCCCAGACTCCTTTGTTCAAATTAATACCCTCAAAATATGTAGGACCAACACGAAAGGAAACACCAACAAACATGGAGTCTGTACATAATTTTTTTTTTTATTTTTATAAAAGTTAACATTGTGATAATGTCTGTGTTATCCATCTACTTGATCTCAGCCTATATATAGCTGTAGTCTATCGTACCCCATTTAACACTGAAAATGACAACCTTGCACTCTTGAACTTTCTCCTAAACTTCTGGCCAGCTGAAAAAGTAATTAACCTAGGTGATTTGAACCTACCTTTCTTCATTTGGCAATCCATTACAATCCTCACCAGGAAATATCCTCCTCTTCACCAATCTTTCTTGGACAGTTTTGTCTCTGGGTTTGCACCAGTGGGTGAAAACACCCACATAACCTAGTTCAGGTAACATACTAGATCTTATTCTTACAACTGAAAATGGCAGTAAATAGGGGACGTAAGCGTAGGAAGCCCCTACGTAACTGTGGTCACTGCCCAGTAATACTCCAGTATTTTTTTTTTCAAAGGGCATTGAGACAGTTGGTCTCCAATACTTAAAACATTCCTGGCTACTAACTACAAGAAATTTAATTAGCATCTAAATTATATTGACTTGCAATTTAAACTACAATATCTATCTCTAGACACCATGAATAACAGACTACTATCTATCTTTGTTATTTTTTTTTTTTTTTATATATATATAGGAAGGATACTGGCCAAGGGCAACAAAAATCTAATAAAAAAATTGCCCACTGAAATGCCAGTCCCATAAAAGGGTCAAAGCAGTGGTCAAAAATTGGTGGATAAGTGTCTTGAAACCTCCCTCTTGAAGGAATTCAAGTCGTAGGAAGGTGGAAATACAGAAGCAGGCAGGGAGTTCCAGAGTTTACCAGAGAAAGGGATGAATGATTGAGAATACTGGTTAACTCTTGCGTTAGAGAGGTGGACAGAATAGGGGTGAGAGAAAGAAGAAAGTCTTGTGCAGCGAGGCCGCGGAAGGAGGGGAGGCATGCAGTTAGCAAGATCAGAAGAGCAGTTAGCATGAAAATAGCAGTAGAAAACAGCTAGATATGCAACATTGCGGCATGAGAGAGAGGCTGAAGACAGTCAGTTAGAGGAGAGGAGTTGATGAGACGAAAAGCTTTTGATTCCACCCTGTCTAGAAGAGCAGTATGAGTGGAACCCCCCCCGACATGTGAAGCATACTCCATACATGGACGGATAAGGCCCTTGTACAGAGTTAGCAGCTGGGGGGGTGAGAAAAACTGGCGGAGACGTCTCAGAACACATAACTTCATAGAAGCTGTTTTAGCTAGAGATGAGATGTGAAGTTTCCAGTTCAGATTATAAGTAAAGGACAGACCGAGGATGTTCAGTGTAGAAGAGGGGAACAGTTGAGTGTCATTGAAGAATAGGGGATAGTTGTCTGGAAGGTTGTGTCGAGTTGATAGATGGAGGAATTGAGTTTTTGAGGTATTGAACAATACCAAGTTTGCTCTGCCCCAATCAGAAATTTTAGAAAGATCAGAAGTCAGGCGTTCTGTGGCTTCCCTGCGTGATATGTTTACCTCCTGAAGGGTTGGACATCTATGAAAAGACGTGGAAAAGTGCAGGGTGGTATCATCAGCGTAGGAGTGGATAGGACAAGAAGTTTGGTTTAGAAGATCATTAATGAATAATAAGAAGAGAGTGGGTGACAGGACAGAACCCTGAGGAACACCACTGTTAATAGATTTAGGAGAAGAACAGTGACCGTCTACCACAGCAGCAATAGAACGGTCAGAAAGGAAACTTGAGATGAAGTTACAGAGAGAAGGCTAGGATCCGTAGGAGGGTAGTTTGGAAATCAAAGCTTTGTGCCAGACTCTATCAAAAGCTTTTGATATGTCCAAGGCAACAGCAAAAGTTTCACCAAAATCTCTAAAAGAGGATGACCAAGACTCAGTAAGGAAAGCCAGATCACCAGTAGAGCGGCCTTGACGGAACCCATACTGGCGATCAGATAGAAGGTTGTGAAGTGATAGATGTTTAAGAATCTTCCTGTTGAGGATAGATTCAAAAACTTTAGATAAGCAGGAAATTAAAGCAATAGGACGGTAGTTTGAGGGATTAGAGCGGTCACCCTTTTTAGGAACAGGTTGAATGTAGGCAAACTTCCAGCAAGAAGGAAAGGTAGATGTTGACAGACAGAGCTGAAAGAGTTTGACTAGGCAAGGTGCAAGCACGGAGGCACAGTTTCGGAGAACAATAGGAGGGACCCCATCAGGTCCATAAGCCTTCCGAGGGTTTAGGCCTGCTAATTGAAAAGCTTGTACCGATTATGCCAAGCACTTGTCACCAACACCCAAGACAACCACCAAAATATCTCAAGAATTCTCGTCAGAATACCTGGGACGTATACAAACAGTCCAGGAGAATATATGGCAGACATTCTCCAGAGGCAACTAAAGCTCTTGCACACTACGACACACTCAACAAAAAATTCCGGGACCATTTCATCAATATGCAGATTTCCCAAGAAAAGTCTTTGATAAAAAAAAATTCTCAGTATACCCAAAAGCTTTTTCACCAATATATTAGAAACAAGAAAATCAGCACACCTTCAGATGGACCTCTCTGGTTAGACAATGGTATTCTGACATCCGACTGTACCCAGATGGCAGACACCTTTGCTTCACATTTCTGCACCATCTCCAATTTTGTTCCAGATGCTCCCTTTCCCCATCAAACATTTGAGGGTGTACTTGACATTGTAACTGTGTCCGCACAGATAGTAAAAGACAGACACGTTGCTAGACTCCAATGCCAGTATGGGACTAGATGGTCTGCACCCGACTTTTGAAATCACGCCCAGCTGTGGCTCTTCCGCTGGTTTTAATATTTAAAAAGTCTATCAGCACTGGGAAGTTACCTCAGGCCTGGAAAGAATCCAAGATCATTCCCATATTCGAGAAGGGCTCAAGATACACCTCTCTGAATTAAAGACCCATTAGTCTGACACCTGTCTGCTGCAAAACACAAGAAAGAATAATAGCAGAATTATACCATTTCCTGGACATCATTGACTTGCTGACAGATGACCAGTATGGATTTAGACAATGTAGGATTGTTGACGACCAATTAATTGCTGCTTGCATACAATGACGTTACTGCTTGGGTGGATGCAAGGTATGTTGCTGATGCTGTCCCTTTCAACTTCTGTAAAACATTTGAGATCAATCATGCTATACTTATTAACAAGTTGCATCTTCTTGGGATGGGAGATCCTCTCCTATCTTGGATCTCGGACCTCCTGACAGGTCACACTATGTTTCTGTGGCTGTGCTAGCTCTTTAAGGGATGTTCTTAGTGGTGTTCCTCAGGGCTCCGTTCTGGGTACCCTTCTTTCTCATATACACCAATTATCTACTTTCATACATCTGTTCTAAAAGCAATTTTTTGCTGATCTAAAATTTACTTAAGGCTATGTAGGGAATTTGATTTATCCCTGGCTGCTGACCTGAACACCTGTCAGAAAGATATTAGTGCTTTATATCAAATTGCCAAGTACTGGGGCCTTCAATTTAATCCAGGAAAGTGTGTAGTGCTTTATTGCCAGAGGTACTGTAGACTGGGAAGCCATGCACCCACATTAGTATAACTACATGAACAACACACATCATTCAAGAGAACCTTCACATAAAGACTTATGTATACCGGTTGACACCTCTGAAATTCCATGCTCATGTGGGAGCTATTATTAAGAAAGCAGCATGACTGGCCAACAACCTACTCAAGTCTACCCTGTGCAGTGATCCTGACTTTATAACTCTACACATCCCCACTTCAGGCCACTGTTGGAATTTGAGCCGACAGTATGGAACACAGGGTACCACTGTGACCTGAAACTTTTTGAATCTGTGCAATGAAAGTGGACTAAAGAAATCCGTGGCCTTTCCGAATTAAGCTGTGCCAGCAAACCGCTTGAACTCCATGCAGGGAAGTCGTATTAGAGCCGATCTCTATCAAATACTGGAGAATTTTTTCACTACCACTCAGTAATACTACATGACCTCTTTAGTCTCCTCTAACTCAAGATTCAAAATTGCCAAGCCCTATATATCGATAGAGTGCAGACGTAGGATTTTTAATCTGAGATGCATAGATCTCTGGAACTTCCAAGCTGATAGTGCAAGCTACTGACTCCTTTGCATCACTTAAAAGTACTTACACTATCACTATGCCATATCCTCTCTGACTACAATGATTAACACTGCCAGTAGTTTTCATAGTTTTGTAAATTCTGCTTGAGGCACACAACTCAGCCCCTCCTTTCAGCTGTTAAACAAAGCAGCAGGCGGCTGGACAAGACCAACCTGTTATAGTCTTGTTGGTATGGCTTCCAATTCCAGCCACCAGGCACCAAAAGTCCACCAGGTGGGCCAACGTGGCTTGTGGTGGCTGGCAATTCAGCAACGAATTGTGAAGTGTGAACCCACTATAATTTCCACTTCACACTCCATTCCAATAGCATAGGGATCCCTTCATCTCTTACACATTTTTATTACTCTCAGCCTCCCATCTCGTCACTCTACATGTTCCTCTCTCGAGAGCATGTTACCTCTTCTGCCCTTAAAAATACTTCAAAAGGGACAAGTGAAACTTTTTTTTTTTACTTCTAGGTTTATTCTCCACTTCGCTCCATTTACTGCAAAGGAAAAGAAAAAAAAAAAATTAATAAAAAGCTGATACAAGCTTGCATGTAATAATTTCTAGGATCTCTTCTATATCAATCTGATAATTTCTGAACTATCTTGTACCTTATTACAATCAATAATGAGCCTATCTTTGTCCCATCCCTCCCTCCCTTACCTATTTCTTCACCATACCAGTCTTCTCCTTATTTACAAAATGCCCAAATCACCTCTTAAAGCTCCCTAAGGACCCTGCACTAACTACAATATCACTTTCTACATAAGTTGTCTAATACCTAATAACAAAGTCTATTCCTTTCTATCAATTTAACAATTACTCACAACTAGTACCAATAACTCAAGTCTATTCCAGTCATCTATTACTGTTTCTACAAGGACATTTTTCCTGTCTCCTCATTACACACACACAAGCAACTTCTAATCTTAGTAATTCTAGCATTTCTACACATACACACAGTAACATGTTCCTTCCTGCCTTTTCTCCTCTCCCACCTCACCACCCTTTGTCTATAGCAACATACATTTTTCCAATCCACACATGGCACACAAACTTTCTCACACACTTCTATTTTCCAGCACCTCCAAACATGCACAGTAATACATTCCTGTACAATCTAACCCTATTCATGTATAGCAACACAGGCCCTTTCCCAGTTCCCCAATTCACACATCACACACAGTTCTCTCTCCCTATCACACATATTTCAGCCTTAATTCTCCCATATTCCTTTCCCTTTTTCATCTAACCTCCTTTGTAAATAGTAACACAGCCCCTTGCCTAATCCATACATGCCACATACACACTCCATTCCCTCCCTCCTTCCCTTACACACACACACACACACACAGTCTCAGTTCTCCCACCAGCAGCACTGTAGCCAAGTAGAACACGTACCTTCTGCAATAAGAGATAAGAGAAATCATTAGTTTCTTTTCAGTAAAACCAGTACAGGATTCATAATACAGGTAAAGATACAACCTCCCCCATAAGTTATCCAATTCCTGTCTATAATTCCATAAAGTCAGCTAACCTAGATATTTATTGGGGGGTTGGGTTTAGTTAAGTCTGACATCCTAACCTCACTTGACCTAACCTATCTAAAATATGGTCGGGATGATTGACCTTGGTGTGAAGAAAATCAAATAAATAAATAAATAAATAAAGTGATCCATCCAT
Organism: Scylla paramamosain; assembly: GCF_035594125.1. Taxonomy (NCBI): domain Eukaryota; kingdom Metazoa; phylum Arthropoda; class Malacostraca; order Decapoda; family Portunidae; genus Scylla; species Scylla paramamosain. The sequence continues at coordinate 13,844,661 of NC_087174.1, read as the reverse complement.
AAAATAAATGTTGTAACTGTACACTGCAACATGTGGGTCTGCTAAGGTAATATACAGGGCAAGGAAGACCCTCCTATGTAAACACACAAACAGGGAGTAACTAATAAGTAACCACACACAAACAAGGAATTACTAATAAATAGCCAACCAGCAAACGAACCTTTTTAGTGGCGGCGGCCATCTTCGCCTTTGCTGTGCCTCGTGCCTTCTTCATCCTGTTCTTGCGCTCCTTCCTCTGCTTCCTGGCAGTCTTCTTCACCTCCAGGAGTCCTTGCTGTGAGGGGCAACATGAAACATTACTCCACATTCTCTTAAGGGGTTAAAGTTAGCTCAGATCTCCACCAGATACTCCACAATACACTATTCAGAGGTTAAAGGTAGCTCAGATCTTCTTCAGATAATACCAAGTACACATGCTGGAAATATAGCTAACTGTGTACATGTTTTAGGTTTCATTACTAGGAGTGTTAGATGCACAGAGATGCACTAGGATAAAAGATCTGGTTGACACACTGAAGGGTAAGATCCTTAGGGCAAGTAATCTGGATAGGATAAAAAGTAATGGATTAAAGTTTGATGATCAAGGCAAGTAATCAAAATTGGATAAAAAGTAATGGGTCAAAGCTTGATGAATTTAGGTTTTAATAGATGGCATTGGATGATGGAAACAAGTGGTAATCAGGTGGTTAGTACATGTGATAAATTTATAGACAGGAATGACAGGTGATCAGAAATTGTGCTATAGATGAAATGCCATGTGTATGTATGTATGATGGTTTATTGCTTCTCCCACCCTTCTATAAAAAAAAAAGTTCACTGAAGGAGCCCGTCACCAGAGAATAGTATCACACTGCAGGTTCTTCTATTCCTCACACTCACCCTAACAAGACGGTACTTGGGCTCGATCTTCTTGGCGTAGTCGAGGGTGTCGTACACCAGCGCAAAGCCTGTGCTCTTGCCGCCGCCAAACTGTGTCCGGAACCCGAAGCAGAAGACGACATCTCCAGTGGTCTTGTACATCTGAAGGGAAAAGAATGTGAGGGAACTGAAGATGAGGGAATGGATGAAGTGAGGCCTAAAAAAAGAGGAAGGAGACTTATGGATATGAAAGAATATGGACTCATGTAAATTTCAATGGGGATTAAAGATGGGAAAATCAGGCAACAGGAGATGGGAGAATAGATGACTACACCAACAGGCAAGATTCAAAAATACCCTTAAGAAGCAGGACAGTTGAAAAATATATAGCATATAAAAATCAAACACCAAGGCCATCCCTACACCCCTGAAGGTTTGTCCCTCAGATCCCTTAGTGACATGAAAGCTTCACTACACTAAACAGGCAAGGTGATCTGGTGATCTCACCTTGGCCAGCTTCTCCCTGATCTCGGTCTTGGGCACGGTGGCACGGTTAGGGTGCAGGACATCCACCACCTGAAGAAGAGGAGCAAAAATGAGCCACACTATCACTAACAACCAATAATTCACTTTACACACACAAACACACAAAGTTAAATTTTTTAATGCATCAACCCAGTAACAAAATATCAACACACCCTACCTGTATCACTTGGTTCAGCATAAGGTACCACTGAGAAAACTCTAACCTGGTATAATCCTGACTGATGAAAATGCAAAACTGCCTATTTATTTATTTTCTTACCTGAGGATTAACACTTCTCAAAATAGTTCAACAGTTGATATTTTTTCCCGTGTATTCATATATATTGGTACAAGTTTTCTCATTAGTACATAACTCAATCCTTAATTATGCCCAAAAACTAACGCTACTTCCAAGGACTGGTGTACCTGACCACTTGAGCCACCCTAGTATTTCACAGGGAATTTTCTATTCTTGCTTCAGTGGCTTGAGTGACAGGGTGGCCAGCAAGGTCAGAGCCGCTCACTGACACATCACCTCATTACTGCAGGGAAACTGTCAGGGAACATTTATTAACAAGCACTCACAATTCAAGCTCAGTGAGGTGTTGAAATAATTCACTGTTGGGCAGTACTACCTGATATTACTGTTGTTAAAAGCAGTTATGACTCCCAACTTAAAATTTTTGAGAATACATCAAATAAACTAATCCAATCACACAGAATCCTATCTCTCTCTATCTCTCAAAAAAATAAATAAATAAATAAAATAAAAAATAAATAAATAAAATAAAATAAAATAAGAAATAAAAAATAAAATAAATAAAAATAAACAGAAAATTACTAAAATCACACCATGTTTCAAAGGTCACTGCAGTATAACAGCTATAACACCTTCAGGTCACTGCAACAGTCAGGAAGCATCCATCAGGAAACAGCCGCTAACGAAGTATACAAGGCTACAAACGTTGACCACGGGTTCCCGCCTAGCTCCTCTCTTAAAATACTCATGAAAAAAATAAACAAATAAATATAACATGATAACCGTGACACGAACATTCACATTAGCGTAAAAGACATCTTAATTCCATGTTTAATTTATCGCCGGCCAAACTGAACCACGCTATAAACTATAACACACCAGAAACTTTCACTGTTACACCTTCAAATATCACGCCATACATTACACACACAATAACGTAACGTCCTAGAATTCCTTACAACTCAAAAGACAGACGAAGAACGGAATTCCTCTGTACATAAAACCACACCAAAAATATCAACTATATTAACTACTACAGCTTCAGACATTGCAACTTACATTACACATACAATTACATAACGCCCTAACAATACCTTAAACCCTAAAAGGCAGAGAAACGAAGGAGAGTTACTGTGTCTTCAACTTCACGAACAACCGCTATTCTCGTAGCTTATCATATTTACTCACCATTTGCTTCCTGTTGAGAAGCCTGTTGGTGAGGAACTTCCTGGTGCGGATGGTGCACGTGGCCTCCGTCTGGAAATAACAAAATAGCACTGTAATAACAAAATAATAAAAATAGCGGTCACCATCCGTGGTTGTCCGAGTTTTGTTTACATTTTCATGCCTGTATCTAACTCATCATCTGGCCACCATTACACACCTTGCAGCATCTTTTTCTATTTGAGACGAATATTCATCCCTCTATCTCTTATTTGGGTAATGTGGAGTTATTGTTTATGTCGAGATGCTTAGGAAATAAATAGATAAATAGAGCCTTACCTCCTTCCCCATGGCTCGTGTTTTGCTCAGGGCTGAAAGGGACGTTAAGATCACAGACGTTGAGAATAAAAAGTTGAGATATTTCATTAGCAACTAAATTTAAATACGTTAATAGAATTTACATCTTATCTATCTAAAATAAATATTTGAAATACTCATAATATAAATAAATGGCCAAATAACTGAAAATATACGAAATAAGTAAATTTATATTTTTTCTCAATCTGGATATAAGATCTAAATACATATATAATTCATGCTAGAAATATATTTAAATATTATTAAAATAAAGGTTTGATATTAAAAAAGCAAACATATCGGAAAAAAGCAATTGGTTATTTTTTATATATTCATGTCCAAAGTGTTAACGTTCTTTCCAGTGTCTCCTCAAAACAAGCCACCATGCCCAAGGAGGTGCGTTTCTTTATCTCATTATATTACAATCATCTTGCACAAATACGCTAAAGTGAGGACGTTGAAATGAAGAGGAATGGTTAAACTGGATATATAATGGTGTAAATATGACGCAGGAAGACAAGAAGTGCGATGATGAGGAAATTAAAAGTGTCTAGTGATGTAAACAAATTGTTTCGGCTGAGAAGAGGTGAACATTTTGACGGGAAGGAATAATTCTGTTGGTCATTTTTATTTGCATTTGTGTTACGCTATAGAGAGGCGAGACTGTGGCAATTCAGGAACTTCCAATGTGTTTTAGTTAAGGTTTTATTTGACACTGGCCGTGGACATTTGGTTGCGGTAGATTTTTGGTATTTTTCAAGTGCAGGTTTTTAGTCTAGGCAGTAACAGGTCTGAGTGGTTGTTAGTTTTAGTAATAGTAAATTTGTGGCGACTGTTCAGTTAAGGTATTTTTATTTATTTATTTATTTATTTTCTTTGGTATTAGTGGTATTGAGTTTGTCATTTTTTTATTTTTTTTTATTTTCAGGAAGTGAGGATTGTGGGAAGGTTGTAGTATAGACAGTAAATTTGTGGGTTTAAGAATTGGAACATTATCGCTGTTTTTAGTTTTTTTTTTCTTTTTCTTTTTTCTTTTTTATTTTATAGAATTTTCGGTCAGTGTTTAGTTCAGGTAGCAAGAATTTGTGGAGATTTTTAAGTTGTGATGGTTTTTCGGCGATTTGCACACACGAAGATTTTTTGTTTGAGTTTGTGTTTGTTTTAACGGAAAAGAATTTGTGGCATTTTATATTGGGGGAGAGCAAGAGTTTCGAGTTTTTTTTTTTTTTTTTTTTTTTTTTTAGTTTTAGGTAATTTTAATGTTAGTTAATAAGAATTTTAAGCTGTTTAAGATGTGCATTTTATATATATGGTTTTAAGAGTAATGGGCTAAGTTGTAAAGTTTTTGGTTAAATTACGCCTGGCAGCTTCTTGCAGCTTCTCTTATTGTCCTCTGTATGGGCATATGTTATTATTTATGTTGTACTTGTGTTATGTTCTTGTGTTCACATTATTTGGTCTGTGTGTTTTTATTTATGTTCTAGTATTCATTACCTATGTTCTTGTGCTCATATATCACACACACACACACACACCCTGTGACACCAGTGAGCCTCCCTCAGTAGGGTGTCTCCAACAATAACCAGGGAGAGGAAGGGAGGGATTCCTGCGGTGTACGGTGGATGGTGCACATGCCCTGATAACCTCACACACACTGACGCCCTCATTACTCATCTCAGGATCTTGTCTGTGTCATCCGTGATCATCCCTTAGGGCACTTCATTACCTCACTCAGGTTCTTTCTTAATCTTTGTCCTTTTCATATTGCTAATCATAAGGACCTTGATGACTCCCAGGTAAGTATAAGGCAGATAGCATCATCCCCGTAGAGTCCTGTGGTAACAAAACAAGTATGATTTTTTCTGTTTGTTTCCTAAATTTCATTGTAATGAGAATAGCAGTACAAGCTTAATGAAAAGTGTTGATTTTCTTTTGTTGCACTCCTGATAATAAATTGAAGGTGAGAAAACAATCTGTACCAAGTAGAACAGAATACTTCCTGATTGGCTTGCTGTGCTGTCACTTGGCTGGCATCAAGCGCCGCCTCGTGTTAACGGCTGTTATTTAAGAGGTGGGAAGGCAGTCTGTTTAAGTATGTTGACACTTTATTTTATTGTAATGGTGTCTTGTGCTGTCGCTACATGCCAAGTAAATGTAAGAAACAAGGACACTTGTAGCATTTCGTGTCTTTCCCAGAAATCAGAAGTTGTTACATAAATGGCTAGATGCTTGTACAAGGACACAAGAGCCAAGTGAAACCTTGGCATCATGTTTGCCCATCACATTTCTTTTAACTGTCATCTGTCACATGACGTCCAGCTTTGGTTACAGTGATTCAGGTGATACATCCTATCTGAGTTCCATTCATTGGGCTCAGTAATTCCATAGATTGCAAACACAACAGTTCACAGTATTTATATATTTATCTCATGTAGTTAATATTTGCTGTAATTGGAAAGGTGGTTATATTTTTTTAATGAAATCTGACAACATTGACATGTTTACAAAAAAACTCAGGTTTTTTAATATCATTGGTCTTGTGCGTGAGTATTGAGTGCATGATAAAGCTCTTGTAACAGCAGGCGTGACCAAGGTAGGCAGGGGACGGGGGGGGGCAGAGATGCCAACTAGTCCATTTCTTTCCACTCCACATGCAATTATCTCTCTTGCCTCCTTGGTCATACCCCTCAGGGCACTTCAGTACCTCCATTAGGTCCTTTCAATCTTGACTTTGCATCATTGCTAACCCTAAGGACCTTGCCATATCCCTTAGGACACTTCACTACTTATATGAGATCCCCTCCTAACTTCACCCTGTTCCGGTAGCTAATTCTGAGGAGCTTGTCGTATCCCATAGGACATAAGACATTTCAGTTCCTCCGTCATACCACCTCTTACTGTATCTCTCTACCCAATGTAAATTTTGAAAGCTTCCATTTTCTATTATTTTTTTTGTTTATTTTTTAGCAGATATCCAGTGCTTATTATTATTATTATTATTATTATTTTTTATTTATTTTTTTTTATTTATTTATTTATTTATTTATTTATTTATTTTTTATTTATTTATTTATTTATTTATTTATTTTTTTTTTTAATATTATCACCATCATCACTCCTATAACTATGTAACATGCCTAACTGCTGCTTGACCCTGCTGCAGACATTCTGTAAGCTGAGCCAACAGATACCCAGTACTTGTATTATCATCATCATCACTATGTAATGTGCCTAACTGCTATTCATTCCTGCCACAGACATTCCGTAAGCTGATCCAAATCGGCCGGGTGGTTTACCTCAATGAGGGGCCATACCGGGGCAAGCTGGCCGTCATTGTGGACATCATTGACTGCAACAAGGTGGGCAGTGGTTATTTGTAGCATTTGCCTTTATTTGTTAACTTGCCATGAGCTGCTTTGTATGGGCCAACTGGCCTTTTGCAGTCTCCATATTTCCTTATGTTTCTTAGTGATTTGTTTGATCTTTTCCCTTTCCTGTTTAGTAGCATATTTGTTTACTCTCCTCCCCCCCCTTTTAAATTAAGAAAATGGCATATTCCAGTGTAACATTGCACATTTCCTCTTATTTTTCTCGTGTGTTGTGTAATTATTGTTTACTATTGGTTTACTATTGTTTCCCTTGTGTTGTGTATTGACGTGCTTCTCATCTCCCTCTCTCCTTATGTGGCGTAATGGGGTACCTGTATCCTCCTTGACAGGCGCTGATTGATGGGCCGTGCTCAGGCGTTCCCCGGCAAGCGTTCAAGTTCTCTGAGATGTTCCTGACAAAGTACTTGGTGAGTGCTGGGATGAGGGAGGGACTGGATTAACATAGACTCTCACCTTTGTCTTCAGTATCTTTACCCCATTTACATTTCTAGTTTCTCTCTCTCTCTCTCTCTCTCTCTCTCTCTCTCTCTCTCTCTCTCTCTCTCTCTCTCTCTCTCTCTCTCTCTCTCTCTCTCTCTCTCTCTCTCTCTCTCTCTCTCTCTCTCTCTCTCTCTCTCTCTCATTTTATGCAGTTCTTTCATCCCCTCAGTCTGCTTTGTCTCCTTCCATCCATCCCCTTCCAATTAGAAAAATATCTAGAAAGGATTATTGGGGAATTATTGGGTTGTTCTTCAGATTTTTGAGCAGTGACATTTACTTGCTGTTTAATTTCAGCATAAGATTAGAAGGGATTTTTTGGGGTGATCAGTTGTTCTTTGGATTTTCAAGTAGTGGTAGTGACTCTCTGTTGAATTTCAGCTTAAGATTAACCGCAGCCAGAGGTCCAAGATCCTGAGAGGGGTGTGGGATGAGGCTCAGATTAATGAGAAGTTCGCTGCATCCAAGTGGAATCAGAACCTGGAGAAGGAAGTCGTGGTGAGTTGCTTTTTGTTTTGTCCTCAGCTCAGCTAAGCTATTTATGGGATTTTACCGTATTAGTTTTTATTGGAACACACACACGCACACTGACTATCCTTCCTGCCTATTCCAGCGTTCCAACATGACCGACTTTGACCGGTACAAGCTGGGACGTGCCCGGCAGAGCAGGAACAGACTCCTTAACCGTGTCCACAACCACATCAGGAAACAGCACTTCAAGGCTCTCCGGGTGGCCAAGATGAAGAAGGATAAGAAGTCCAAGTAGAACTGACTGGATGAAACAAAAATAATAAATTTTATTGTCATGGAATTGATGCATCTTTGTTGTTGTGATTTCCTTCAGTGCTTTTTTTTATTTTTTTATTCTGATTTTTCTCTTTTTATTTGTGGTTTCACTGAAAATTGATTGGGATTTGTAGTTTATTGTTTTTCTCTTGCAAATTTTAGTAATATATAATGTACTAAACTTGGTCATCTGATCTATATAGTTTATCAAAAGTGCTTCTGGTGTTTTTTTCTGAAGGTTTAAATTTTTACTATACAAGTAAGTTGAACCATTTTATTCTTGTGCTTTAAAATATGTTAATAATGAATTTTGGAATTATTTCTGTTGCCATATACAGTTCAGTAATTGGTCTGTATTGAATTTGTGTAGCAATATTTGACTGGCATCTTGCATTTCCAGATTTGGTGTGAGGAGCGGCAGGATAGACAGATGGACAGCGTTATGGAGGCAAGTATTAACTGTGCTGTCTATGACCATATATATATATATATATATATATGTCTGCCTGGGTGTATCTTGAATACCTAATATAAATGTTTTAATCCTTCTCTCATCCCTACCTGTCACTCTCTCCAGTACTCTGTCCTATATTTATTCCCGCCTTTGCATTCCCTCTATCCAGTCATCAAATCCTCTCATTCTCCTTTCACATCTTTCATACACTCCATCACTCCATTCACTGAATTCTTTTAGGTCACTTGCAGCCATCACTACAACCACACTTGTACACCTACACTTTCATAGTTGCTTCACTCTGCCTCCTTATGTTACCAGATCAATTTAAGATCCTGCATTTGACACTCTCAGCCACTTCATATTTCATTTGGTCACCATGACAGCAAACTGGTACTAGTCATTATTTTTAGCAACCGTTGTTAGGATATATGAATGATGAACCCATTTTGATAGGAATTGCCGACTGATCGATATCTGAAGCTTACTCTCTATCACTGACTTAAGCTAAGTGTCTATGCATGTCAGGAGATGCCTTCCCTTGCTCACATACTATTATGGTTTTCCAGGTGTGTGCTGAGGGATACATGAGTCTTAAGATGAGAGGAAGGTAAGACATGGTTTTGATATTTTAGATTAATGAATATCTCACATTTCTCTCTTGTTATAAGCCTGCATTTTTTTTTTTTTTTTTTTTTTTTTTTTTTTTTTTTTTTGCTGACTCATGGTCTTAACTTGTAACTCCTATTTTCCTTGTATCTCTTGCCTCCTTACTCTGCTTGCCTCACCTTTCAGCGCGTTTCTTTCCTCAAATTTGCAATATATTAAGTTCTTTATTGTTTTAGTTTGCCAGACAGTATGAGATTAAACTTCAGTTATTACATGTTATTCATTTGAGGTGATTAAATAAAGGGTGATAAAAGGAGAATGAGGAAACTGTGTGAAAAGTTGTGTTGTCATCTCACTACCCAAGATCTTTAGATGGAAAACATCAGTCTTCTTTGCTTGCTTAGAATCATGCACCAAATGATGAGCCTTTGTTGATAGGAATTGCCGGCTGACCGACAACTGAAGCCAGCACTTACTCTGAATTACGCTTCATATTACACACCATTCCCTCTAAACGCACATGAATAACTTTTTTTTTTTTTTTGCTTTCCCTTGCAGGTTCAAGATGAGACGGTTAAATGGTGAGAATGGCAGTGAGAAGGTGAATATGGTAGTCAATTTTTTTTTTTAGTTTTTTTGTAAGAGAACATTAAAGACAGTGAAAAAATTAAGAAACTGCATGAAAAGTTATACATTCTCATCTCAATACCAGAAGTCTTTAGTTGGAACATGTCTGTTTGATATGCATGCGTACATTCAGCCACCAAGTGATGAACCAGTGTCTATAGGAATTGCCGGCTGACCGATAACTGAAGCTAGCACCTACTCTGAACCTTGCTTCATATTACAAGCTGTTCCTTGAAAACTCTGGTGAATAACATTGCTGTTTTTTTTTTTTTTTTGGCCTTGATTTGCAGGTTCAAGATGAGATGGATGAATGAGAACAGCAGTGAGAAGGTAAATACTCTTTATTTTTCTGTTGTTAAATAACATTATGAAATGGGCACATTATTGCTTTATACATGCATATACTTTGTTTAAATCTAACCAGTATACCAAGCTGATATCCCTTTGAATAAGGGAGTCAAGACAAAGCATACCAAGCACAAAACATTAGGACTAAATTTATTTCCATAATTAGTATAACTGTATTGGGAAAAAAATGATGAACCAGTAATAATAGGAATTGCCGGCTGATCGACACATGAAGCTTGCTGTAATCTGACTTAACATTCTGAGTGCAAGCAAAAAACATTAGGAATTCCATGTGTTAATGTTCTTGTGTTTGATTTGCAGAAGAGAAGCTTGCGGAACTGATGTGTATTGCTTTGCCAAGGTGAGCTATTAGTACTGAATAAATGTTCCATAAAAATGTATAATATATTTTAAAGCTCCGAGCAAGATGACCATAAGGGAATAGTAATATACCCTTAGCCATTTTTTAATGTGAGGTTGGATCTTCAATAAATGTAATTAATCATTCTAGTGCTACCATGAAAAACTTATTTATGGGTTGCCATTTCTTAATCTTCACATTTCTTTGTTTATTGTCCAGTGTGATCTTTTTTGGCAAATTAGTGGTATTGTTTTGATGGCAGTGTTTAGTATGGCTGAAATTCTTTCCCGGTAACTTTTCTGTAGAGTTAAATTTACATAACAGTATATTTCACGTTATTTTTATAAATATTCTTTGGTATGAATTTTCTTCCTGGCAATTAATTTTCTGTTGTATATATTTTTGTTTTACTTTTTCTGAGTAATTTTTCCTTTTACTGAACTTGGCAAATTGAAGAGCATTTTTACTTTTTATAATAAGCCTTTACTGAAGAAACAATGAATGATGAGCCCAGATTTGATAGGAATTGCCAACTGATCGATACCTGAAGCTAATTCAGTCACTGATTGCAGGCCAGGCTCAGAGTGAGGTCATTGGGGATGTACTAAAATGACAGTATGCTCACATTTCCAGCACCAAGGAGGCGAGTGATCCACACGGAAATGAGTTTGGAAGCCTGAGTTGAAGTCCCACTTGAAGCTGGTCATTCTTCAGTTGAATGGCCAAGGATCTTCCATATGTTGCTTGGTTCTTCTACTTTATGTCTTTCTTCTCTTTTTTTGTCTTGTCTTTCAGTGTTCTTTCTTCTTGTCTTGTACTTTTCCCTTTGATTTCTTCTTGTTTAGTGTTTCTCTTCCCTTTCCATCCTCATCAGGCAAATTTCAGCTAACTTGTCAAATTTACACAGCAGGACTTGCAGTGCCTGCTGTTTTTAAATGATGAAATATTGCAGCTGTACAGAGATGTGATATTTATACTTCTGTACAGTTTTGTACACAGGTGTATTATGTTTAGTGTCATTATGTATGCCTGGACATTTTGTGTACATTGTATTATTATAACTATTCTTGATTGTATGTTATCTTGCACATTTCCTGGAATATATTTTTATTTACTATCTGAGTATGTTCATACTGGTTTTCCTTGTGCATGTATCGCCAAATGAAAATAAATCATTGTTCTTTAGTTATGCTCTTTTCACTGACTTACATCTCAATTATTTTGCCATACATTGTCTGTGAGTGCCTTTTTAAAAGTACCAGGGGCCAGCATGAGCCTCTGTAAGGTGTTATTTAACTCTAGTACTGGCTGTGTCACCATGAGCAGAGGCCAGAGCAGCAGGTCTCGAGGAACAAAGCTAAGAGATGATACAGGCCCAAGCTGTCAGAAAAAATATCCAGTGATTGTTTAGAGACTTAAAGAAGCTGAGCTGGAAATCCTGTGAGCTTTGATAGTGCTGGATTTTCTGAGCTATTTTAGGTTTCTCACTAGTAGCTAAATTCCTATAATCTTTATTAATGAAACTTGGTATCACTAATGTTGCACCTACTTCAGGTTATATGATGTTTACCTAAAGTTTTGCAGATCTATGAGTAAGAGTTCATGCCCAGGATTAATCAGGGTATTTAGCTGAGTTGTCCATGTTGGTAGAGTGTTGGGTGGTGAGTGCTCAGTGCTAAGTACTCAAATAAGTTTGGATCCTGGTCAACCCTGGATCCCTGCTGATTAACCCACTCTGAGGTGAGTTCTTAGATTCAAATTGTAAATACCCATCATAAATATTAATGTTTTGCAAAACAATGTATTTCTGACATTTGATTTAACTACATACTTTATCAGTTTATAGGAAACCATACAGAGAAGGAAATTCCTAGCCCTCTCACTGTACCTTTAAGTTGCCTCTTACGACTTGCACAGAATTTGCAGTGGCAGTGTTCTTAGCCCCTGCCACAGAACATAATACAATGGGGTACAGTATAAGGGTTCATGAGGCTGTCCCTTTCCACTGGGAGCTGATGGAGCTAAGAGAGTGAATGATTATGTGGAATATTGTGTGGGCCACCCAGTATGGGATTGTCAGCCCATGAAATTACCTGTGTCATGCCTCCTTTCAGTAATCAAAGAAACATTAAGAAATTGAACTAAAGGTGGAATACTTTGGCAATGAGAGATCACCAGGGACTGAACTGTGGCTTAAGTCCCACACATTACCAGTTGGGGCATGAATGAACACAGAAGGTTCCATAAATTACTGGGTGAACCATGAATGAACACAGAGGATCCATCACATTACCAGTTAGGGGCTGTTAGGCCATGAGTGTTCACCAAAGTCCCAGTGGATTTTAGTTACCCTTGACTGTCCTGTCATTACATATTATCACCTTGTGTGAAATTCTGCTGTATTGTGTATCAAACTTGGTTTCAGAGGTATCTCTACAACAGGCCAGCAATCCCACATGTGGTGGCCCAGGTAAAGCACCACAAACATCATTCATACTTTTAGCCCCGCCAGCCCCTGTTGGAAAGGAATAGTCTCATGGCCCACCCTACTACACCCCAGGAGCTTAAGCATAGCACAGCTGGCCACTTAAATGCACAGCAAGCCCCAACAACATACACTGGCTTACCCCTACCCCTTCATAATGAGACCATTACCTACTTACTGTATTTGTAAGTGATAAAGCTGTATATGTTTTGATTTGTATTCATTATGATGAATAGCATGTTTGTTTACTCATGTATATTTATAAATAAAGTACACAGTATATTCAAACTTGGTTCTTCTGTCCCCACTTTATTTTAAATATTTAGATACAGGCCAGCATTCAATTCACACTATGGTAAAGATGTGTGCCACACTCCTATTAGTGTAGGTGATTTGGTATCTTCAAACATTCCTGCCTTCAGTACAGGGGCTGCAACGTGTGGACTTGATAGCTTCCTGCAGCTTTCCTTACTTTCTTGTGTTCTTATATGGAGTAGATGGCCAGTTCCTTTCTCTGCCATCCTGGACCTTCTCAATAACTGCTGCCTGGTATCCACTTTTCTCACTGCAATAACTTCTTTAATAAAATGGTCTACTGAAACTCAGAGTGTAATCACAGACATCACTGACAACAAGAGTTACTGAGCATTCAAACTTCTAGTCATTCAAGATAACTCAAATGAAATACTAAGTGCCATACTCTCAATATCAATCAAAGGGTTAGGGTCAAATGAACCTAGGAATGGAAAGACTGACCAGGAAATCATCACCTCAGATATGATTCTAAGACAAAATGTTCAGAAATTTACAGGGACTGCCACATGAAGACCTGCTGGCTTCTTGTAGCTTCCCTTATTTCCTTATATTCTTATAATCCAAACACTACTGCCTCAGTCACTCCACTCCATTCGTACCGAATTACATACATGCATGTTCAGAAATTTAGAAAGATATTGAGGACTTGATAACTTGAGCTTTTTTTACAAGTTAAGCTTTTACATAACTTAGGTAGGCATATTCACATTTATTAAGCTATTGCAAATGTAGTTTTTTTTTCACCCACTTTCAACATGCATGCTCCACTATTCTTAGGTAATAAACCTTTACATGCTTTAAGTTACTGCAAATCTAGCCTTTTTCTTTAAATATTATCAACATGCATGCTTCACTATTCATAAATACTTAATTTTTACATATATGAAGTTACTGCAAGTATAGCACTTTTCTTTTTTTTTCTTTTCCCTAACATAAATTCAACATGCTCGCTTCACTATTCATGGATATTCAGTTTTTACATACATTAAGCCTTTACACAGTTTTGATAGATGCCAGGCTTGAAATATATTTTTTGGCCATCCTTTAAATGCACTTGAACAAAATCAACATTATCAATACCAGTACCATCAGAATTATAATTCTTCAGTCATTAAGTTTACATCATTCTAACATTTGGTTCTGATCTGACGACAGACAAACAGATGATGAATTCCTATTATTTCTGATCTGATTGTGAACAATGGTTGCATTCTGACATAATAACTATGGTTACATGTTCAAAACCCTTGTGGTGAGATATAGAACCCCTTCCTTATATTACATAAATTACACACAAGCTGAAGGTTAACACAGTACCATTAAGAGCGCAACACACTCTAGAAAATGCCCTGAAATATTACTACCCAATTCTGCTGGCCATTATCGGTGATGCATTCTCTCTCTCTCTCTCTCTCTCTCTCTCACACACACACACACACATTCATTCAACCACAGCTATCAAGGAAGCAGCTCACATCAATTGGCAGTCTCACAAGCATCAATCCATTCGTTATACACGTCCACTGGCTCAGAGAGATAGTTTATAGAACACTGGAAGTCCTCCAGGCAAACTCGGCAAGAGACTCTCCCAGCATTTCTTGGTTTATCCCTGTAGCACAAAATACAAGGCAGTTAGTTAGTTGATAAAATACAGAAATTATCTATATGCTTGTTGCTAGATAATAACGATGACACTTCCTCTACGTAAACCATCAATAACTGTAGTAATGATAGTATAGTGAAAATTGCACTGCTAGTGGTGACAATGATCATGGTGAGGCATGCCAGTCTACCCCAACAAATCACACTCAAAATAAGAGGAGCATCATACTCACATTTTGACATCACAGGACTTCTCATGGTTACAGAATGGGCAATTAAACTGTGTGTCGAGAGGCTGAATGTTCTTCCTCTTTGGGGGTGGCTTTCTCTTTGACTTGCGGCGACCCATTGCAGTGGCACAGCAGACGTTCCTTTGACCTGATGGATGGAATGTGTTTATTTGCTATGTTTTAAGATACAAGTTACTGAGGCATGTATTTAATGTATGAGTGGTGGCTAGCCAACAAAAAGGAGAGAAGAAAAGATAGCAGCCTTCAATGACCATATGTAAAAGAGGAAAGGAAACTATTGAGATGTGTTCTTCAATACAAATATTATGAATAAAACACAAAGACAATATATACACTCTGAAAAAAAAACTGCCAGAAAAGATAATTACTGGGATACCTGTTTTTCTAAGGAAATATTAGAAATAAAACAGACATTATATGAATTCTGGAAAATATGAGATAAGAAGAAAAAATGAGGATTTGATAGAAATGCAAGAACTACCAAGAGAAAAAGGGAAGTGTCAACAAAAAGACACTTGGCTCCCCAACATTCACTTCAATCTCAACCATTGCCATCTTTTGTAGCTATGTGAGAATGTGTATTTATTTATTTATCTATTTATGTTTTTTTCCATCTTTAGTTTTACCTTTCATTCATGCCTAAACAGTTTGGTCCAGAAAACCTTTTTGTAAGAAGTAATTTCTCATTTTGTCTCACCTTAACACTAAGCACAAAAATTGGATAACAGTAGGATTGATCAAGCTTGATAAAGTTCTATTTAAAACAGGGCCGAAATAGGCTTAGTTGTTGTTGTTAGTATTTTTTGTTTAGTATTAGTAGTAGTAGTAGTAGTCAACTCTAATTTACACACAGTTAAGCTGAATGGTATCAATGGCCGTAACTATGTCTGTATGAGAGAGAAACGTCTGATTATTCCATTTAATCGCCACTCAAAAGGAAGACAGAGAGGCACTGAAGCTTGTAAGTAGTAGAGGGCATACTAAAAAGTTGATAAAAAAAAAAAAAATAGTTCTGGAGACTTTGCGGGCACTTCTTTTTTTTTACGGCTTACCTTTACACATTAATGGACATTAAAAGACAAAAGAATTAACCATTTTACACTGACTTCTCAAATTTATCCCGTTCCTTAAGTACGCTATTCTATCTTGTATACAACTCTAATTAACATTTAGAAGAGCTGAAATGAGTCATCAGTGTTTATGAGTATGCCTGTAAGAGGAAGAAATGTCTGATTACCCCATTTCGTCATCTCTCTCTTTCACACACACACACACACAAACACACACACACCTTCAACCAGAAAGAGGCAGTGAGAGGCACTCCCGCACGCTCCCTCTCCGCAGCCGCAGCTTGTAAACAAAAGCAGCAGACGTGGTAACTTTGCGCGGGAAAGTCTTTTTCACGGCGCATATTTAATCTTTCATTAACTCTTTGGCTGCTGCGATTTTTTTTTATTGAACTTAAAGAGGTTATCTAAAGAAATGTTAGGGCATACTTAAAAAAAAAAAAAAAAAAAAAAACACCGCGGACAGAAAAAAAAGTGGTGGAGTAATAATCATTATTACTTATTTATCTGGCTATAACAGGAGAAACTCAAGTAGTCTTTCAAAAAGCCTATTGTCTGTCTTTCCATATCTCTTATGCTTTTTTTTTTTATCTTCTGTTGTAATTTTTCCCCTCTTCCTGCCGACAATGAACATGGTACAGTATGAGATGGTGGAGCATGTGGCCCTGCAGAGTGTGAGTTATGAGAGACGAGGAGAGAGAAGATGCAAGTGATTCTGAGCATAATAGGAATGAAAGAGTAGAAGACAGAAAGAGAGTGGTTGGTGCTGCTGCTGGGACTGTGTGGAGGGACGAAAGAGAGGATAATTGAGGCAGCGAAGGAATTCCTGCCGGAGAGAATGTGGAGTGCCAGATGTAGAGACAGTGTGAAGGATACTGTTCATTTTCTGCTTGTTTTTTGTGTCTTATTCCTACAAGAGTTGCTTTTCCAAAGCCCTGGCTCAGGAGCGATCCCCAGTCACCTACAGGCTGCAGCAAACATGAGATGGTGGAAGCGGGCGGCTTGAAAAACACGCGTGACTAGTTTTTTTTTTCTTCTTCTTCTTCCTAAGTGGATTATATACGGTAAACTAGAAATGGCTCTTGAAATCTGTAGAGTATGTGTCTATCAGGAGTAGTGGTGTGACCTGCGAGGGATGTGAATGGTGGTCCACACAACCTGTGGGGCTCAGGGCTGGCTCCAAGGTGCTCAGCCACGCCAATATTTTGTTCCTGTGCGACGAGTGCCTGGAGGTAGTGAAGAGCAAGCTGAGATCAAGGATAAAGGAGGGCACTGAGGACAAGGAAAACCAGGCAGCGACGGATACCACCCAAGATAAGAGTGCACAGAAAATGACCAAGGACCAGGTAATGAGCAATGTGGTTAGCCCACAAGCTATCTTTCTTCTTACTTTCTTTCACCCCTTCTTCTCTCACCCACTTTCTCTTTAGCTAGCTTTCTATTTCTCTTCACCCCCCTTAAAAAAAAAAAAAAAATGAGGACCAGATTGCTCATGCGGGAGCAAAAGATCCCCAGGAGGACAAGGGTGACCAGGAGGCTAGGAGTGACCTCACCTGGTTTGGTTTCACACACCTGGTTTGGTATCCCCTTTGTCATGGCAATTAAGCAATAGGGAATAGGTAATGCAAGGTAATGGGGAATACCACAAAGCTGCTGGCAAACCTAGTATGTGTAATAACAATTAGAATGACAATTAGATTGGTATAATTGCAGTTTCCCCCAATAAACCGTACGTAAGTATGAAGTGTCTCACGGTCTAGATCACACTGCTAGGAGCATTTCTAACCCCATATTACCTTGTCGCAAACGAATGATAAGGTAGGGATGGAATTTCAAAGGTTTACCTCAGTTTTTAGCTGGGTTTGAATAGGTTAAGTAAGGTTAGGTTAGAATAGGTTAGGATAGGTAAGGTTAGGTAAGGTTAGGATAGGATAGGTAAGGTTGGGTAAGGTTAGGTAAAGTTAGGTTAGGTTACCTTAGCTTTCTGGTTGTGTTCGGATATACTAATGGTGGGGGTTCAAGGGGGGCACAGCCCCCTGGTTATAATAGGTTTTTGGTTTGCTACATTTAAGAAATTTCCTTGACTTCTAGGGAAATTTTCCTACATTTTCAAAGTCTATATATCACTCTTATGTATCCCCCTCAAAAGCCCCAGTTCCCCACAGGCCCGTAAGCTTGCTGGAGGGGTTGGTGGGGTGTGGGTAGAGATTGGGGATATTGGGTGAAACTGCATATTTACCATTAGATTGAATTGAGTTATGTGCCATATGCAGGATTTTGGAGAATATTGCATTTAGTCAACATAATTGTATAAAAGTAGACCCATACTCCTATGTAAGGCCAACTTGAAGGACTTGACTGACTAAAGCAACCACATCATCAGGAAGGGAATTCCAAATTCTAAGGGAGAAAAACTGTCTTCTAATTTCTGTTAAGCAAAAAGAATGAGCAATCTTGAATCTGTGTCCACGGGTTCCTCTCGATGGCAGTAAGATAAATATATTACTTGACTGGAGACCACGTATTCTATGAAAAATTTTCCAACATTTCAGTAAGTCTGCTCTGAGAAATCTTCCCTTTATCAAGTATATGTTGAGAGCTTTTAAGTGGTGCAAGTAAGGGACATCCAGCCAGTTCATCAATCCACTTGGTCCATCTTTGAAAAGATTCTAGCAAACCCAAGTCCCCAATATAACCAGTGTTACACAGGAAAAGCAAATTCAAAAAGAGGGCATAGTTGAGACAAGAGATGGGATTTCATAAACTTCTCAGATCTGCATAATATTGTTTTTTAGAAAGTGTGAGGAAAGGGCAGCTGCTTTGTTAACAATATGTCTGATATGAATATGAAACTTAAGAGAAGTATCAACAACTCCCAAATCTTTATGACTTCACAATCTTGATAGGTTCTCTGTTGATGTTGTAAACACTTAGATGTCCCACATCATTCCAATTGACAGATCCATGGTGAAACCTGAGGATGATACATTTCTCAATATTAAGCTTCAAACCCCATGAACCAGTAATTGCAGAAATTCACTGTCACTTTGGTAAGATGATAAATCCTTAACAAAACTTAAAGAATTGTCAAATGTTACTTAAGATATATTTTTTAGTCATCAGCAAATAATTTACAGTTGTTTATGATTGACAAAAGAAGATTGTTTATATAAATGAGAAATAACATCGGACCCAGAACAGAACCTTGGGGAACTCCATTAAGTACAGGTCTAGTAGTACTAAGATCTAACTTTTAATCTGTAGAACACCACCTCTCCTCTTCTAAACCTCATCTTCTTTTCCTCACTGAAACTCAGGTGTCTGAGGCAACTGACAGTAGCCCCTTTTCTATTCCCTCCTACTTTCTCTATCCTCATTTTCGATCCAAAGCTGGATGCTGCGTTTATGTGCGCAATGACTTAACCTGCTCTCGTGCCCACGCTCTTGAATCTTCCGAGTTTTCCACCATCTGGCTACGACTACAGAGTCACTCTCATACTAAATTTATCTGTGCTGTATACCTCTCTCCTAACTCCTCTGACTATAAGAAATTCTTTGACTACTTAACTTCCAAAGTGGAGTACATTCTGACCCTCTTCCCTTTTGCAGAGATCTCCATTCTTGGAGACTTCAATGTTCACCACCAGCTTTGGCTTTCCTCTCCCTTCATTGACCATCCTGGTGAACTAGCCTACAACTTTGCTATCCTCCATGACCTAGAGCAATTGGTGCAACACCCTACTCGTATTCCTGACCGTCTTGGAGATACGCCCAACATTCTTGACCTTTTCCTGACCTCTAATCCTTCTGCTTATGCTGTCACCCTTTCTTCTCCATTGGGCTCCTCCAGTCACAATCTCATATCCTTATCTTGTCCTATCACTCCAATCCCTCCTCAGGAACCACCTAAGCAAAGGTGCCTCTGGCGTTTTGCCTCTGCTAGTTGGGGGGACCTGAGGAGGTATTTTGCTGATTTTCCTTGGAATGACTACTGCTTCCGTGTCAGAGACCCGTCTTTGTGTGCTGAGCGCATAACAGAGGTGATAGTGTCTGGCATGGAGGCATACATTCCTCACTTTTTTTTTCGTCCTAAACCTTCTAAACCTTGGTTTAACACAGCTTGTTCTCGTGCTATACATGATAGAGAGGTGGCCCACAAAAGGTACTTAAGCCTTCCATCACCAGAATCTCATGCACTTTATATTTCTGCCCAGAACCATGCCAAGTCTGTTCTCCAACTAGCCAAAAACTCCTTCATTAACAGAAAATGTCAAAACCTTTCAAGATCTAACTCCCCTCGTGACTTCTGGCATCTACCCAAAAATATCTCCAATAACTTTGCTTCTTCTTCTTTCCCTCCTCTACTTCAACCAGATGGCACCACTGCTATCACATCTATTTCTAAAGCTGAAGTCTTTGTTCAAACTTTTGCTAAAATCGCTACCTTGGATGATTCTGGGCTTGTTCCTCCCTCTCCTCCACCCTCTGACTACTTCATGCCACCTATTAAAATTCTTCACAATGATTTTTCCATGCCCTCGCTGGCCTAAACCCTCAGAAGGCTTATGGACCTGATGGGGTCCCTCCTATTGTTCTCCGAAACTGTGCCTCCGTGCTTGCACCTTGCCTAGTCAAACTCTTTCAGCTCTGTCTGTCAACATCTACCTTTCCTTCTTGCTGGAAGTTTGCCTACATTCAACCTGTTCCTAAAAAGGGTGACCATTCTAATCCCTCAAACTACTGTCCTATTGCTTTAATTTCCTGCCTATCTAAAGTTTTTGAATCTATCCTCAACAGGAAGATTCTTAAACATCTATCACTTCACAACCTTCTATCTGATCGCCAGTATGGGTTCCGTCAAGGCCGCTCTACTGGTGATCTTCTGGCTTTCCTTACTGAGTCTTGGTCATCCTCTTTTAGAGATTTTGGTGAAACTTTTGCTGTTGCCTTGGACATATCAAAAGCTTTTGATAGAGTCTGGCACAAAGCTTTGATTTCCAAACTACCCTCCTACGGTTTCTATCCTTCTCTTTGTAACTTCATCTCAAGTTTCCTTTCTGACCGCTCTATTGCTGCTGTGGTAGACGGTCACTGTTCTTCTCCTAAATCTATTAACAGTGGTGTTCCTCAGGGTTCTGTCCTGTCACCCACTCTCTTCTTATTATTCATTAATGATCTTCTAAACCAAACTTCTTGTCCTATCCACTCCTACGCTGATGATACCACCCTGCACTTTTCCATGTCTTTTCATAGACGTCCAACCCTTCAGGAGGTAAACATATCACGCAGGGAAGCCACAGAACGCCTGACTTCTGATCTTTCTAAAATTTCTGATTGGGGCAGAGCAAACTTGGTATTGTTCAATCCCTCAAAAACTCAATTCCTCCATCTATCAACTCGACACAACCTTCCAGACAACTATCCCCTCTTCTTCAATGACACTCAACTGTCCCCCTCTTCTACACTGAACATCCTCGGTCTGTCCTTTACTTATAATCTGAACTGGAAACTTCACATCTCATCTCTAGCTAAAACAGCTTCTATGAAATTAGGTGTTCTGAGACGTCTCTGCCAGTTTTTCTCACCCCTGCCAGCTGCTAACTCTGTACAAGGGCCTTATCCGTCCATGTATGGAGTATGCTTCACATGTCAGGGGGGGTTCCACTCATACTGCTCTTCTAGACAGGGTGGAATCAAAAGCTTTTCGTCTCATCAACTCCTCTCCTCTAACTGACTGTCTTCAGCCTCTCTCTCACCGCCACAATGTTGCATATCTAGCTGTCTTCTACTGCTATTTTCATGCTAACTGCTCTTCTGATCTTGCTAACTGCATGCCTCCCCTCCTCCCGCGGCCTCGCTGCACAAGACTCTTCTTTCTCTCATCCCTCTTCTGTCCACCTCTCTAACGCAAGAGTTAACCAGTATTCTCAATCATTCATCCCTTTCTCTGGTAAACTCTGGAACTCCCTGCCTGCTTCTGTATTTCCACCTTCCTATGACTTGAATTCCTTCAAGAGGGAGGTTTCAAGACACTTATCCACCAATTTTTGACCACTGCTTTGACCCTTTTGTGGGACTGGCATTTCAGTGGGCATTTTTTTTTATTAGATTTTTGTTGCCCTTGGCCAGTGTCCTTCCTACATAAAAAAGAAAAAAAAAAAACTACTCTGACCTCCCACAGTAACCCACATTATATGATTGGTTAGAAAATCACTTATCCAACTAAGTACCCTGCCACCGATGCCAAGAAGCCTAAGTTTAACGGTAAGTATTTTATGACACAGTATCACTTTAGCAAAATCGAAAAGAACAACAGCAACATTAGCATCATCCAACCGTGAAGTCACACTGTTGTAAGTGAGCAGTAACTGATCATCCACAGTACGCCCTTGTCTGAATTCAAATTGGTCAGGTGACAGCAGATTATTATTGTTAAGATTGTTATAGAGATGTTTATAAATGACTCATCCTAAGGTTTTACAGCATGCTGAGGTAAAACTAACTGGCCTTTAATTCAAGGGAATAAAATGTGACACCTTTTTGAATATAGGGGCAATAGAAGAGCTTTTCCAAGCAGTAGGAAGGGCACCTTTAGATAAAGACTTTAAAAAGAATAAAGAATGGTTCAGTGAGAGACGGACAAGAACACAGGAGTAGTGGATGGATGTTATCAGGACCTGTGCTTGAATCCACCTCAAGTTCTGAGAAAAGCTTAACAACATCAGACAAGGATAGGAACATCATTAAAGGGTCCAGGAAATACTTGATGAGGTGCAGGTAATGCTAGATCAATGTCAACATAAACAAAGAAGAACTCATCAGCCAGTAGTTTGGACATATGCGTGCAATCAGCTGTCAGTGTACCATCACTTTGCCTTAGAGGACTGATTGAAAAACCCACTTTTTTTTGCCTAATATAAGAATGGAGAACTTTAGAAAACTCTTTCATCATATTAACCAAAGACAACTTATAGCTGATTTGAGTAATAAAGAATGTTTTGTATTCCTGATTAACCATATCAAATGCAGCAAGGGCCTCTTCAGTTATAGCTGCTCTTTTACCATAAGAGGAACAAAGATTTTTGTAGTGTTGCCAAGCTCTAGATCTTGCTTATCTCAGACCAGCTAGAAGCTGTGAAGGGAAATGTGAATCTGGGAAACTAGATAATCAAACAGAAAGAGGTACATATCTGTTAACTAAAGGTGATAAAATTTCAAGTAACCTTACAAACATCTCATTAACTGATCTACTATGTAATTGATAAGCCCAACCAATTGCCTGGAGGTGTTGTTCAATTTCCTTGTAATTACCCTTGAACAAAGTCCTTCTAACTCTTTCCATGTTTGTTGTCTCAGATGTGATTTCAAAGTTATAATAAAATAAAACACCACAATGACCACAGGAAAAAGAGGAAGCAACTCTACATCACCAATTCTGTCATTTTATGATGTAAATACAAGATCAAGAATATTGCCTGAGGAGTAAAAAGTCAGTAGTTTAACCCATTGAGTAAGACCCAAAATATTGAATGTATCAAGAAACATTTGAGGAAGAGGTGGATATTGTAAAGACATACAGTTAGTCACTGACCAATATACCTCTGGGAGATTAAAGTCTCCCATATTAAGTCTCCACAGAATTCCATTAAGAAATTTGCTAAATTTGCATCTTTCTGAAAGCAAGCACTTGGGGGGTGATAAACCAACACAAGATAAACCAAATACTTAATCAAATAAATAACAACATTTTGGTAGTCACAATCAACAGTCATGAAAGAAAAGGAATTTTTAACATAAAAACAAACTCCATGCTTAGGGACCACACCCACAGTATTGGTTCTAACTAGCTGGTACCCAGTGATAGACACAAAAGAATCAAATAGAGAAGATGTTAACCATGTCATCACTATACTGAACACACTGATATCTAAAGATTTAATAACAGATGAAACATAACCCAATTTGCTAGATAAACAATTAACTTTACAAAACCCAAATTTTAAGAACTTAAACTTAGATACGTTACCCAACTGTACACCACACAACAGCTTATCTAGTTTAACAGATTGGCAAGAGCCTGGGCACTAGCAACCTGAGCAGGGGAATGAGACAGAACACTGTATGACTCACCACTCCACATCTGTCCTCTGGAATGCTCCCAACATTCAGCCAGTTGTTTCCCTTGTTGAAAAATTAAGTCCCTGTTGATGAAGACATGACTGAAAGGGGAGTGTTTCAGGGTTTTTGAACTGTCCAAAAGTCTCTTCCTTAAATCAAAATCATCCACATGGGCTCTGCTGCCAATCATCCACATTGGCTCTGCTGCCACAAACTCATGCTTAATGAGTTTGTGAATGATATGGACTTGTAGAACCTGAATGAGACCCTGGCAGAAGAATGAATGACTTGGTGTGCTAGGAACCAGGAGTCTGCAATTGACTATATGCTAGTGATTGGGAGAATGCGCAAGATTGTGGATTGCACGTGGATAGATGAGAATGGAATGACTGACATTGTCTCGGACCATGATATGCTGGTGTTTGAATGTAAGTTGTGTGGAAGGGAGGGAAGGAATGCATAGGATAAGAGGAGAAAGCAGAGGTTGAGGGATGTAGGATGGGAGAATTTCCAGATAGATGAGTGAGAGAAGCTGGGAGGATGAAAGCCTAAATGATGTGGATAAAATGAATAATAAATTTGTAAAGAATGTGAGGAATGCAGCAGCCAGCCAGATAGGGTATGTAAGAACAAGTGCCAGAAAGTGTACATGTAAGTCATGTTGGAGTGATGAGATTAGGATGCTAGGAAGGAGAGAAAGAGACTAAATAGGGTCTGCAGGCAGTTGAGAAAGAGGATGCTGAAAGTGAGTACCAGAATGCATGGTCAGCATATGTGAGTCAGCAGTGAGTAATGAAATGAAAGATAATGAATACTAAAGTTAGGTTTGAAAGAAGTGTGATTCAGTCTTTAAGAAAGAAAGATGTTGGTGGCTGAGAATGGTACAGATTCCTGAGGGGTGAGGGGATGCCTGACAGTGAGAATGTGGAGAGCCTGAAGGTGAATGGGGGATTGGTGACAGATAAGAAAGAACTGAGAAAGGTGATAAAAGTTTCGGAATGAGATTGGAGGTGTAGGCGAGATAATTGATGTGAGAGAAGGGTGTGTGACACTGGAGAGGAAGGATGCAGATGAGCTGAATGAAAGAACCAGCAGGGAAGAGGTGAAGAAATATGTGAAAAAGCAGAATGGGAAGGCAGCAGGGCCAGAAGAGATACCTTATGAGATGTACAAAAATGGATGGGAAGTTGTGATTGATAGGATGACTGAGCCATTTACATGTGTGGGAGGGGGAGAGCTTGCTGAGAATGTGGAATGAATGCAGGTGACTTTTTATTATTATTATTATTATTATTATTATTATTATTATTATTATTATTATTATTATTATTATTATTATTATTATTATTATGTAGGAGGGATACTGGCCAAGGGCAACAAAAATCCAATAAAAAAAAGCCCACTGAGATGCTGATCCCTGAACAGGGTCCAAAGCGGTAGTCAAAAATTGAAGGATAAGTGTCTTGAAACCTCCCTCATAAAGGAATTCAAGTTATAGGAAGGTGGAAATACAGAAGCTGGCAAGCAGTTCCAGAGTTTACCAGAGAAAGGGACGAATAATTGAGAATACTGGTTAACTCTTGCATTAGAGAGTGGACAGAATAGGGATGAGAGAAAGAAGAAAATCTTGTGCAGTGAGGCCGCGGGAGGAGGGGAGGCATGCAGTTAGCAAGATCAGAAGAGCAGTTAGCATGAAAATGGCAGTAGAAGACAGTTAGAGATGCAACATTGTGGTGATGAGAGAGAGGCTGAAGACAGTCAGTTAGAGGAGAGGAGTTGATGAGATGAAAAGCTTTTGATTCCACCCTGTCTAGAAGAGCGGTATGAGTGGAAATCCCCCCCCAAGACATGTGAAGCATACTCCATGTACAGACGGATAAGGCCCTTGTACAGAGTTAGCAGCCGGGGGGGGGGGGGATGAGAAAAACTGGTGGAGACATCTCAAAATGCCTAACTTCATAGAAACTGTTTTAGCTAGAGATGAGATGTGAAGTTTCCAGTTCAGATTATAAGTAAAGGACAGATTGAGGATGTTCATTGTAGAAGAGGGGGACAGTTGACTGTCATTGAAGAAGAGGGGATAGTTGTCTGGAAGGTTGTGTCAAGTTGATAGATGGAGGAATTGAATTTTTGAACCATTGAACAATACTAAGTTTGCTCTGCCCCAATCAGAAGTTTTAGAGAGACCAGGCATTCTGTGGCTTCCCTGCGAGAAGTTTTTACTCCCTGAAGGGTTGGATGTTTGTGAAAAGACTTGGGAAAGTAGAGGGTGGTATCAGCAGCGTAGGAGTGGATAGGACAAGAAGTTTGGTTTAGATCATTGATGAATAATTGGTTTAGATCATTGATAAATAATAGGAAGAATAATAGGTGACAAGACAGAACCCTGAGGAAAACCACTGTTAATAGAAAAACAGTGACCATCTACCACAGCAGCAAAAGAATGGTCAAAAAGGAAATTTAAGATGAAGTTATAGAGAGAAGTATAGAAGATGTTGGAGGGTAGTTTGGAAATCAAATCTTTGTGCCTGAATCTATTAAAAGCTTTTGATATGTCTAAGGCAACAGCAAAAGTTTCACCAATATTCTAAAAGAGGATGACTAAGAATCAGTACGGAAAGCCAAGAAATCACCAGTAGAGCAGCCTTAACAGAACCCATACTGGCAATCAGATGGAAGGTTGTGAAGTGATTGATGTCTTTAATAGTCTTCCTGTTGATGATAGATTCAAAACTTTAGAGAGGCAGATAATTAAAGCAATAGGATGGTAGTTTGAGGGACCATAATGGTCACCCTTTATAGCAATAGGCTGAATTTAGGCAAACTTCCAGCAAGAAGGGAAGGTAGTTGTTGATAGACAGAGTTGGAAGAGTTCTGACTAGATAAGGTGCAAGCATGGAGGCACAGTTTCAGAAAACAATAAGAGGGACCCCACCAGATTCATAAAGCTTCCGAGGGTTTTAGACCAGTGAGGGCATGGTAAACATCACTATGAGGGATCTTAATGGGTGGTATGAAGTAGTCAGAGGATGGAGGAGAGGGAGGAACAAGGCCTGAATTTTCCAAGGTAGAGTTTTAGCAAAGGTTTAAGCAAAGAGTTCAACTTTAGAAATAGATGGGATGGCAGTGGTGCCATCTGGTTGAAATAAAAGTGGGAAAGATGAAGAAGCAAAGTTAATGGAGATGTTTTTGGCTAGGTGCCAGAAGTCATGATTGAGTTAAATCCTGAAAAATTTTGACACTTTCTATTAATGAAAATGTTGAAATGAAAATGTTGAAAATGTTGAAAATGTGGTGTGCTAGATGTAAGAGCTAGTTGTGTGAAATATGGTGTTTGTCTTCTGTTTGCCATTTTTCTCTTGTTCCCTACGGGAGTTTCCGATAAAATGGCCTGGCTCAAAAGTAATCCCGGCCACATAACATCAGGATCAAGATCTGCATCAAGATCAAGATTAAGCGAAAGGTGTGTGAGAAGGCAGAAGAATGGCAAGGCAGTAGGTCCAGATGATATACCGTATGAGTTCTACAAGAATGGTGGGGAGGTAGAGATAGATAGAATGACTGAATTATTCAACTGAGTCTGGGATGAAGAGAGAGTGCCAAGAAAGTGGAATGAGAGCCGAGTGTGTCTGTTGCATAAGAGAGGATTTAAGAGTAAGAATGAGCTGAAGAACTACAGGCCAATTGCATTAGTGAATACTATAGGTAAAGTTTTCAGTGCAGTGTTGAACGAGAGACTGTTAATGGATTGAGAGAGCTGGAGTGCTGGGTGAAGAACAAAATGGTTTTCGTGTGGATAGGAGAGTTGAGGACAATATGTGTGTGGTGAATGAAATGATTGAGAAGAAAAAGAAGGATGGGGGTAAATTGTACCAAGATTTTATGGATATAAAGAAAGCTTATAATAGCGTGAACAGAGAAATGCTAGGTAGTGTCTTAGAAAAGATTGGATTGAATGCAAAGATAGTTAACATAGTGCAAAGTATGTATGTGGACACAAGAGCTAGATACAGACTGGGTGAAGAGTGAGAGAGGAGTTAGGCAGGGCTGTATATTGTCACCAACCCTTTTTAGCCTGGAGCTAGCAGCCAGGATGAGAAGAATGAATGTAGGGGTAAAGTGTGGGGAATGATAAAGTATGTGTGCTTCTTTATGCAGATAACGTAGTTGTTATGAGTGAATCGGCAGATGAGCTTCAAAGTTTGTTGGATGTTGTGGATGGCTATGGAAAAGACTTTGGAGTAAAGTTTAGCAGGAGAAAAGCAAGGTAATGATTGTGAATAGGTCAGAGGATGAAAGTAATGTGGTATGGTGACTTGGAGAGAATGAGTTGAAACAGGTGCAAGAATACAAGTACTTAGGGATGTGGATGAGTCCTAGTGGGTGTGTAAAGGCAAAGAATGAAAAGATAAGTGTGGTAAACCAGTGGGTAGGTCGATTGGGAAGCGCGGCAAGGATGAGAGCAAGTATGATGTGTTGAGAGAAGTGTGGAAGAGTGTGGCTGCGCCAAATATAATGTATGGTATGGATGTGATTGCATGGAATGAAAGTTAAATTGATAAGTTAAAAGTGGGCCAGAATAGAGTAGCAAGGATGGCACTGAGTGCACCGAGGTGCACAGAGGTTGAAGCCTTGAGAGGTGATATGGGATGGAGGACCTTTAGGGAAAGACTCACAAAAGCCACACTTAGGTACAAGATTAGGCTTAAGGGAATGGATGATGCAAGAATAGCAAGGAAGGTGTACCTGTGGAATAAAAGTGGAAGCAAATGAGGAAGAGGTGCATGAGAATGACAGACAGGAATGGATTGCAATTTGTGTGGGCCATAAGAAAGGGTGGGAGGAATAAAAATGAGCGTGAATGGGTGGTAACAAGAGGAGGCAGAGTGGGAGCTGAATGGATGTGAGAAAATGGAAGAATGAGACAAAGAAGTGAAATGTGTGGGACTGAATTAAAGAATGAGATGGAAAGAAAGAAGATCCTGGAATGGTACAAGGAGAAAGGGGCCCCGAGGTATGAAAGGTGGTATGATGGAAGCCTGGACGGTGATCTCTTCCGAGCGAGGGCATAGTGTGTGGATGTGAATGCAAGGAGTTACAGGTGGTCTGAATCCCACAGCAAAGTGTGCCATATGTGTGACATGGGAGAGGATGAGACGGTGGAACATGTGGTGCTGGAGTGTGTGAAGTATGCCAGAGACAGGAATGAGATGATGCAAGTTATACTGAATGAGTTAGGGCGTGATAGGAATGAAAGAGTGGAGAAGACAGGAAAGGGATGGATGGTGTTGCTGGGAGCGTGTCGAGTGGCGAATGAAAGGATGATTGAGGCGGTGAAAGGGTTTCTGGAGAGAATGTGGCGTGCCGGATGTAGGAACAATTAGGATAGAGGATGCTGTTCGTTTCCCTTCCCCCCCCCCCCCTTCTACTGGAGTTGCCGATCCAAAGGCCTGGCTCAGGAGTGATCCTGAGCCACTTGTACGATCAAGATCAAGATCATGCACCATCAAGCTCAAGATAAAAAACGGCAGAAAGATCAACGACATTGGTTGTAGGCAGCTTCCTATTTATTTCTGGTGGTAAGATATATTTGATCATATTTGGCACTGTTTTAGCTTTCCCCATCAGAAAACCCCGCTTTCCAACCATTCTTTATCGATTGGGATTTTGATTTTTTTTTTTTTTTTTTTTTTTTTTTTTTTTGTTAATGAAGCATATAACTGATTTATCCATAATCTCCTTAGGTAAATCTTTTGCCCCTTTCCGATTTAATCCTCCTGTTCGCAGTGCTTCTTACAAGCCTTGGGAGTACAAGTGGCACTGTTGGAGAGGTGGGGTCCCCGGCTGGCGGGTCCGCGTCCGGCAGGTCTTAGTATCCAGCTGTGTATTTTCCGAGTAGGTCAGGCTAGGATACGTTAGGTTAGGGGCAACTCAGACCTGCCGGTCGCGGCCCAGCCAGCCGGGGACCCCACTTCTCCACAAATGCCGTACAAGCCACTTAAGGACTTGACCAATTCAAGGAGCCAATCTTGAACCAGTTATAAAAGAGTTGAGAACGGTATTTCTTGATAAGAAGTCCGCCCTCCCCCATTCCACCCCAACCCACCCTAACCCCTCAAACAAGCTTGGGGGCCTGTGGGGAATCGGGGGTTTTGGCAGGGGGGGGCGATTGAAAGTAAGTGAAATAAGGACGTTCAGAAATCTAAGGAAATTTACCTTAATATTTCAAATTTCCCTAATCTATCCTAGCCTCTGGACCCCTACCACTTGGACGTTAATCTAACCTAGCATAAGCTAACCTAGCAGGTGGGGCTGTGTCCCCACTAGGACGTTAACCAAACCTAATCTAACCTGGCCTGGCATAACCTAACAATCTAACCTAACCTAACAAGGGACCTCAAAAATGATACCATTATGCCTTACCTGTGTGGTGTGGAGATTCTTGAGGTGATGGAGGTGGGTACAGTTTGGCGGCTTCTTTAATAAACTCATGGAATCTCTTTCTTATGTCTGTATATTGCAACTTGACCATTGGTGTGCTAAATATCTCACAGTGACTTTTTTTCCTGCTGAACACTGGTACTGTTTGCTTCACCTCCCGCCACTTTGTAGCCATATTAACAAATGACACTAAGCCTCTCAACGCCTGACACGTCTCTAAAACAAGTGAAAAGTGTAACTGAACCTACCATGGAAAGTTGTAATTGGTGGCCTCAGTAATGGCCTCACAAGTGGCAGCGGGTGATTTTTTTTTTTTTTTTTTTCATGTAGGATGGACACTGGCCAAAGGCAACAAAAATCCAATAAAAAAAAAATGCCCACTGAAATGCCAGTCCCATAAAAGGGTCAAAGCAGTAGTCAAAAATTGATGAATAAGTGTCTTGAAACCTCCCTCTTGAAGGAATTCAAGTCATAGGAAGGTGGAAATACAGAAGTAGGCAGGGAGTTCCATAGTTTACCAGAGAAAGGGATGAATGATTGAGAGTACTGGTTAACTCTTGCGTTAGAGAGGTGGACAGAATAGAGGTGAGAGAAAGAAGAAAGTCTTGTGCAGCGAGGCCGCAGGAGGAGGGGAGGCATGCAGTTAGCAAGATCAGAAGAGCAGTTAGCATGAAGATAGCAGTAGAAGACAGCTAGAGATGCAACATTGCGGTGGTGAGAGAGAGGCTGAAGACAGTCAGTTAGAGGAGAGGAGTTGGTGAGACGAAAAGCTTTTGATTCCATCCTGTCTAGAAGAGTATGAGTGGAACCCCCCAGACATGTGAAGCTGTATAGATATCATGAAATCCTAATATGCTGCTACCCTCAAATCCCAGTTATAAACAAAAGAAAATCTTTTCAGTGTTTACTCTTGACTGGTGCAGAGCTTGCTGGACTTAGAAAATATCAAATTTCTCCACATGTGAGTGCTATTACAGTCATACTAGACACATGCCCTCAGTTTTTTCTTACATTTACGGCAAGGTCACCGAACCCTTCTCCATGACATGAGTTTTGTGCTTGTATGTAACACGGACGTGATATCTAGATTAATCGAGAGTGGTACGTGGCAGGAACTCTTGAGTAGCAGTTGATGATCACCAAGTCTTTCTTTCCATGAATTACCATTACAGAAATTATGCTATCCAAGGACAAATTGCTTATGAAAATCATATTGTCAGCAATTTTTCAGTATTCTTTTACTCTTGCACCAATCTCAACATGGCTTTTTGTATCCTTCTCATCATGTAAAGCTTCTCATTCTAAATAATTTTAACCCCATATATACCCCACCACAAATTTTTGTTTATAATACCGACAACAATTTTTAAAGATTTATCTGTTTTTGGAGAAGCAAGCTTGCTCACTGCCGTGACATTGCTGAGAAGTGATGCACCCACGCGTGTAATGGACAGGCGGGCACTGAGGCATGCTGGTGAAGGTGTGCTTGTCTGTGCATGCATATGTCACATCTCGTGCAAGTGCAAAATTAGTCGAGGTGACTGATTCTTTTGTTTGAGAATGTAGTGGCTGGTCTATTAAAAATACCAAATTACTTTAGGTAATCAGCATTTTATTTCATTCTGTGGAGAAGGAAGTGGCTCAATTTGAAATATTTTAATTGCTCTGAGGAAGATGTCTGTTGCCAGTGGGTGTCATAGCATCACCTCGATTATTTCAAGTGCATCACCAGATTTTATGAAGATAAACAAGGTAACAACTTCATATTAAATTCTTATCTTGCCAGTTAGGTTAGGTTAGGCTAGTTTGGTTTGGTTAGATTAGTTTAGTTAGGTTAAGTTAGTATAGTTAGTTATGTTAGTTTGGTTAGGTTAGTTTAGTTAGGTTTGATTAGTTTTGGTTAGGTTAGGTAGGTAAGGTTAGTTTGGTTTGGTTAGATTAGTTTCATTAGGTGGTGGTGGTGGTGATAGCCATCTCGTGGAGAACATTGTGAGTGGGTGTTACTGCTGTGTTATTTATTTATGAGGATGAAACTATTTTTCTGGTAGATTTTGGTCAGTTTTGTATTAATTTGCCTTTTGTTTTTACTGCAAAACATTAGTTTCTGATGGGATATGGTGGAGTAAAAAATAAAAACTAATGATATGCAGAAAAAACAACATGCAGATTAATTAAAAAAACAGGCCAAAAACCACCAGAGAAAATAGTTTCATCCAGAATAGAGAGACTAGTGCAAGAGTAAAAATTTTCAAATTTTTCTATCAATCCCAAGCTATTTCACTCTTACATATAAAGCAAAAAGATGGGTTGTCTCCATCCATTGGTCCTCTCTCTAGCCCTGATGGCTTCATGTCCAATTCTAAAGAAATCGCTGGTATATTAGGTTCAGCCTTTCTATCTACATTCACTACTCCATCTGGTCATCCTCAGTCACCTCATTGGTTTCATGAAGGGATCTTCCAGGAAGTTCAGTTGCTCATCTCTGATGTTAAAAAGGCTCTGAATAGCATTAATCCTTCTTCAGCTATGTGCCCAGATGCAGTTCATTCAGCTTTACGTAATAACTGTTCTAGCACTCTGGCTTACCCTCTGTATTTATTTATTTTTTTTATTAAATCATTACTGTTAGGAGAAATTCCAGTTATTTGGCTAAAGTCACATGTACCCATCCTTAGGAAAGGGAAAAATGTGATCTTAATTATGTAAAACTTTGGAGAGGATTATAACTTCCAAACTTTATCAATATTTGGAGACTAATTCTATTCTCAATGTTAATCAATTTGGGTTCTGATCAGGGAGGTCTGTTGAGGATGAGCTATTGTTAACATATAGTGATGTCATTTATTGGATGGATAATGGTGATATGATTGACTTCATTCTTTTGATTTTGCTAAAGCATTCAGCACAGTGAACTATCAAATACTTTTTGCCAAACTTCAATGCATTGGTATTGAAGGTACAGTCTTAACCTGGATTAATGCTTTTCTTACCAATAGATCTTTGGAGGTTGTAGTGGGTGGCTCTTCCAGCTCTTCCCTCCCTGTTACCAACGGACCACTTTTTCTAATTTATATCTATCACATATCTGTAGACCTGATATGAAGTGTTAAAATATTTGCTGATGATCTAAAACTGTATGTTAATTAGACCTTTAAATCTGTCCTGTGCTCTGTTTGAAATATCAGTTGCCCAATAACCTTTAAATCTGTCCTGTGCTCTGTTTGAAATATCAGTTGCCCAAAGAAACATTAACATTCTCATAGAAGTTGCAGAACCTTGGGATATAAGAGTTAATGCTGACAAGAAAAACATTATTACTTTCACTGCCTCCCTTCATGTCACCTTTGATTTGGGTTTGTACTCTTCCCACCAAATTTATGGCAAGCCACTTTGCATAAGTCCCAGTGTTGTTGATCTTGGTATTGCAGTTAACTCAACCCTAAGGTTGTACTTGTTTTATATATATATATATATATATATATATATATATATATATATATATATATATATATATATATATATATATATATATATATATATATATAAGCTTGTAGTACTTATGTAGGGGTGACCCAAAAACACAGTGATTATGCTGCTGTATTATATTAATAAAGTAAACTGTACAAAAGATGATAAGATAGCTGCCAGCAAGTCACATGTCCACCACCAAGGCCAGGCAGACACGGACTAGGCATGTCCGTCAGCAATGCTGGATGGACACTGACTATGGTGATTGCTGGGCAGCCTCAGATCATGGCCAGGGCTGGTATCCAGAAGACAAAGGGTGAAGGCTGACCTCACTCACATGGTGATAGGCAAGGCAGCCGGAGGTTGATATCAGGTGCAAGGGGAAAGGTGTGCCATGGAATGTGGGCGGCAAGGGCTTGGGTGTGTGTCCCCTCACCAGCACAATGCTTGGCCACCCTTCTAGGCATGCCGTACTGCCTACAAAACATATGGAGTGGTGCAATGACATTGAAGCACATAATTCACATAATAACGATGTGCTTGCCTGTGTAAGACATGTGATGTATGCACTACAGCCAGTTGCAAGGATCACAGAACAGAGACGCCAAAAAAGTGAATACGCACTGGTGAATCACAAAACTCTCATAGCAAAGACATCAGAAAAGAGAGCACAGTGGCCAAACACAAAACTCACACTAGTTGTGACATCAGCACAGTGAATCACAGGCCAAGAAAACTAGGACAGCATTAGAGGCCATAAGACAAGAGAACAAGGCATCTCTATGCCAAATAAGTTGCAAAAATAAAAATGCATTGCAAAAATCATAACACTGCACAAATAATGCACATGATAGCAATAAAATCTTCAAGTGTGGTGGATCGTGGCAGATGTGCACTGGAAGCCACGACCAGGAAAGATTACACTGACAGGAAACACCAAAACTTGCATATGTGAAGACTGATGGCATGAGATCCAAAGTCTTAGAACAATGGGATCAGCAGCAAAGCATTTGAGTTGCGTCAATGACAGCTTAAAAGTCCAGACTTGAAACAGGGATGGTGTTGGTGACTGCTTGAAGTCATATGGGCACGGGCTGGCAGGGCAAGCTTGGCATAAAAAGCTTGAAAGAGGCCTGGAAAGCAGCTTAAACACCATAGATGTGTAGTAGCGTGGCAGCTTGTGTCGGTGACGGCTTAGCAGAAATGTGTCGGTGACGACTTAGCAGCCGGAGGTGATGAAGGTAGCTGGTGATGAGCAGGCAAGGCATGTGGGCCAGGAGAACTTGTAGCATTGACTCCTTCCACCACAGTCATCATTTTTATGTACTAGAGAATGTATATATACGTAAGCTTCTAGTACTTTTGTAGAGGTGACAAAAAAATATATGGTGGTAATACTGCCGCATTATATTAATAAGATTAACTATATAAAAGATAATAAGGTAGCTGCCAGCTAATCACATGTCCACCACCAAGGCCAGATGGACACGGACTGGGCACATCTGCCAGCAGTGCTGGGCAGATTCTGACTAAGGTGGTTGCTGAGCCGGCTCAGGTCATAGTCAGAGCTGGCATCTAGAAGACAAAGGGTGAGGATTGACCTGACTCCCACGTGGTGATAGGCAAGGTGGCTGGAGGCAGGTGTCAGATCCTAGGGGAAAGGCGCGCCATAGAATGTGGGCGTGTGTTCTCACACCAGCACAAGGTATCATGATCACATGTGCTCTGTTGCTTCCAAAGCAGCTGGTTTAGCCACCAATTTGTTGAAGTTCACACTATGCCACCCCCAAATTTATGGTTGCCCACCTTACTACCCACTCCTAGAGCTTGGATGTATTGTCTGGAATACTGGTTTTGTCACTGACTTAAAGCTGCTAGAATCAGTACAACGATAGTGGACAAAGAAGATTCAAGATCTCAAGAATATGTCATATGCTCAGCATGTTATGTATCTGGACTTATTTTCAGTGAAAAGGGGACTGTTACCAGGTGACCTTATTAAGCGTTGGAAGATTTTTTTCAGAATCCCTTTCCAATTTCTCCTACTGATTTATTTACTTTGGCTCCTCCTTTACTTTGGCTCCTATTATTGGCACGAGAAGACATTGTTTACAAAATCCTTGTTCCTTACAGTTGTTGTCATGCCAGGCATAGATTTTTTTCAGAGTGGTGAAAGTCTGGAACTCCCTTCCCATCAGTGTGGCAAAAGCAGATTCTCTTGATAGTTTTAAGAAGGAATTAACCTAATTCTTTGGTGAGTTTCTTTTTTATTTCTGCTGCTAATCTGCCTGATTTGACATTTGTTCTGGGCTTATAGCACACTTTCCAGCCCTTTTTTTTTTTTTTTCTACACATACCTTAGTGATTCTCTTTAGGGCTGGCATGCTAACTGTTTCGGGGTTCTCTCTTGGGAGGCTATCCAGGTAAGAACCAGGTAATGTCCTCAACATTGTAGGGGGAAGGAGCAGAAAAAATTAGGAAATAGGACCACACGACTCTTAAAATACTTACCTTTCCTTCTTTTCCTGCCACATTGCTTTATATCTATTTTGTTAGACATTCATTATTCAGAATTTATACAAATCTTCATAATATTGAGGTACTACATGTATATTTCAGCTTTGTCTGTTTTATGAACAAAGCACATGTCTCTATGTTCAAACTTTGAAGAAAACAAACAGATCTTCCTGAGTCTTCCAAACAACAACACAACATTATAGTATAAAACACTTGGACACATCAGACAGGACACACGACACCACTGGTGGACCCACTCCCCCCCATCTGTGTCCTAGACACTGCTGTCACCAGACTCAGGATAGCACACAGACTCCTCAATGCCCACATGCAAAGGTTAGGCCTGATGGATACCCCTCACTGCCCCTGGTGTCCCACACAGCCAGACACTCCAGAACACCTGCTGCTAAACTGTCCCCACCACCACTCCCACTGCACTGCTCCACTCCACTCACTGGTATCACTCCACATCCACAGGTCATCACTAACAGACCTGGGTGGTTCCCAATACCCTGGACTTCAAGACACTCAGGCACACCAGGGTCTTCCTCCAGAAAACTGGACAGCTCACTAGACATATAACTGGTGTGCTGCCAGCACCTTCAGGGCACTAGAGGCTGTGGCACCACAGCTTGCAAGGCTCCCAAATCATCAACAAGAACAAGAACAACACAACAGTTCCAGGTGAGAAGATTATGGTGTGATTAACTTTTATTGTCAATTTATCAACTTGTCAACTATTGCATGTGTTTTTAGGTAATCCAGACAACACTGAATCATTGTTGGGATGATGTATACATGAATCACAGAGTATAATAATGGTACAGAGATAGTGGCTGGCTGGCTGGCTAATCCCAAAAGTAATGGAGGTGCAGGTAGAAGTGTTTAAGAATATGGTCCCTGGACTGATGCTGGCAAGTAAGAAGCAAGGCAGCTTAGTTTACTCCTGTGCCTCGTCCTAGGCATGTTCTATGTCAAGGCTGTCAGTGCTTATGCTACCCACTACAATGGATAGAACTGAGACAACATTACAGTTTCTTACAGTATATTTTCTGGAAGAGGCCCTTAGGCCTGTACATCCAGCTCTGAACTTTCTGTTGGATTCATGCATATATTAGTGGCAGCAGCATTGGTTAATATAATTCTGTTGTATTGAATTTTAGCTCTGTAATTTGTAATTAAATCCTGATTGCTCCAAGCTTTGTCTAGATTAATTTCAGACTTGAAAACATACTATTACACTATTACGTAATGGAGTAGTCCATTCCAATTATTAACTACTAGATTACAGAAGTAAGTTTTTTCTCTTGTTTAGCCTTGATCTTTATATAGTTTCATAGCATGCCCCTTGCTCTCTCTCTTTTTTTTTCCCATTATTACAAAGTTGCTACACGCATCCTGTTTATACACCTGACTACATGGGTATGTTCATCTGAATGCTAGGTAAGGTGAGGTTATGTAAGATTAGAGCCATTAATTGCATTGCTGGTCTGTTCAGTGTGTCATATTTTGTCACAAAATAATAGTCACTATAAAAAATGAGTATGTTCAGGCAGTTTCCATAATCCCTGACAGTTCCACCAGTTATGTTTGGCAGCATATAAGGTGCCCCTGCCAAGACAGCAAAATTTTGATAAACTTTTACAATAGGATCAAACTGCATTTCAGGTACAAAACGATGATATTCATTATTGTTTTTTTTTTTTTTTTTTTTTTTTTTTTTTTTTTTTTTTTTTTGAGCATAAAACATGTCGGAAATACTTTGTTTTGCCTCTTCTCTCCTCATCCCCCTATGATACTGGGAACTCATTATGAAGTGGGGTTGGGAACTCATCATGAAGTGGGGTTTATGGGCAGGGAACATGAAAATGGTCAATTTAGGTACAAATGGAGATGATAGCTTAAAAGAAGGCAATTCTAACCTAACCCAACCTAACCTGACCTAACTGAATCTAACCTGACATAACTTAACCTAATTAAACCTATGCACATCATCTAACAAAAATCCCCTATATCACAGAAGCTATTAATTTGCGACGAAAACTTCAATAAAGTTTCTCAGTATCCATAAAGGTAAACAAAAACAATACTTTAAATGTGTATAGCATTATGGTCCTCTCTTAAAATAATGCAGTGGTACCTCAGTATACATCTGCTTTGGAATAAGTCCAACTTGTCATACGTCCTGATTGAATGGGAAAAAAATTTGCTTTGTATACAACCTTTGTTTGGAATACAAGTTGCATGCTAGAACTCATATGGGTCAAAATGAGTCATGACACTGCGTGCTAACCACGTTTACCTCCCTCGAGACAAAGTCATGAATGCCCACAAGCATCAGTACGGCTATTGCAACCATTCAGTGAACAACCCACTCTATAACTCTGTGAATTTTCATGTGATTTTGTGTTTTTTTTGTGTAAATTTTTAGTAAATTCATTAACCTTGAATTCTAAGAAAGTTAATGACTCTCCTTCCAAACAATAACATCTCCCTTCTCAGCACTATCCAAGTAGGCACTTTGACTTTTCTCAGCAAGGTAAAGTGAGGTTAGATTTTCATTTGTTTCATCAAATTGCTTCTGTATTTTCTCTGTTCAATGCACCTTTTTCATAAAAATGGCTAAAAAAATCACCCTGCATCTTATATGCAAATGTGAGGCCTCCCATAGATTTAATTTTGAAATTTCCCTCACCCGTACACCCAAAGATTTACATCACCATATTATAGGCAAGGGTGCTATATCATATTTTTAAACCATGATATGATGTAAGGAAATGTTGAAAATGAAAATGCGGCCCTGTTTAGTGATGCACCAAGTGTGTTGTTGACATATTGGCAGCTGGGCTGTGTTCTTCACCTTGCCTCTGTGACTAGGCCACTACCTCTGTTTTATTATTCAAGTCCTGTAGAATATTTTTACTATTGTGATCGCTTGCTTTTTGTTCAGCTGTACCACTAGCTTGCTTTAAACATTACATGCTTAAATACATAAAGTTTTTTTTTTTCCTGAATATGCCCTGCTGAAATGGCGGTTTGTCTTATATGCCATCAACTACAGTGTGTATTTTAGTATTAAGCAGTGTTTAGATTATTTTATTCAACCACATCAATGTACTGTACAATATGTCAGTAACAATAGGATTTTTTTTTATTTATTTATTTATTTTTTCATGGGAATGGATTGATCATTTTCCCTTTATTATGGGAAAAATTTGTTTCGTACACATCCTGTTTGGTATAAGTCCAAGGATCTGGAATGGATTAAGGACATATACCAAGGTACCATTGTACCTGGTAAATTTATATAAGTGTACCTGTCTAACAATTTCTGATGAAACTACATTTTTCTACTAGATTTTGATGTGTTTTGAATGGATCTAGTAACCGTTTCTGGGGTAAATCAATGTTTATATATATATATATATATATATATATATATATATATATATATATATATATATATATATATATATATATATATATATATATATATATATATATATATATATATATATATATATATATATATATATAATATATGTATATGTATATAATGTGTATATATATATATATATATATATATATATATATATATATATATATATATATATATATATATATATATATATATATATATATATATAATATATATATATAACTTTTCCCCCCTCCCATATACACACATGTAAACCAATGATTTGCTATGAAAACGAGCAGGATTCATCCAAAAACACCAAATTCTACTAGAAAATGTAGTTTCATCTTTAAGCATGACACTAAAAAGACAGGGCTTAACTAAACCTAATCTAACCTACCTTATTGGTCCTCTGGTACTTCCTCATCACTGGAGTCCTCAGTGGGAAAAATTGGAGGTGGCTAAGCTTCATTATTGCTGTGAAATTTTCTTATTCCCTCAAAATAATTGCACTCATAGCCACTGCACTGAGCCATCTTCCAAGGCTGATTCAAAATCAAGCTCTTCCCTCCCGCCTTGCAGAATACAAAGCACCAATTGACTGATTTTTTTAAATGTTTTTTTGATTGGCTGAGGCATTGTTTCATGCATGCACAAATGAAATTCCCTCTTCTACCTCACTTGAATATTCCAAATTTTCCACCATCTGACTATGACTACAGAGTCGCTCTCAAACAAAATTTATCTGTGTTGTGTACCTCTCCCCTAACTCCTCTGATCACAGTCTCATATCTGTCACTGTCTTCTCCTTTGGGCTCCTCTAATCACAACCTCATATCAACCTCTTGTCCTATCACTCCAATCCCTTCTCAGGATTCCCCAAAGCAGAGGTGCCTCTGGCATTTTCCCTCTAATGATTAGAGGGACCTGAGGAGATATCATGCTGATTTCCCTTGGAATGACTACTGCTTCCGTGTCAGAGGTGATTTCTTTTGACCTAAACCTTCCAAACCTTGGTTCAGCACAGCTTGTTCTCATGCTATAAACTAGATATTTGTCATATGTAAGGGTTACATTCTGTGAAAAGCTCGCATAATGAGAATTCACATATTTCAGATCTACCATCCCATTATTTTTATTTATTTATTTATTTATTTATTTATTTTTTTTTGTGTAGGAGGGACACTGGCCAAGGGCAACAAAAATCCAATAAAAAAAAAAAGGCCCACTGAGATGCCGATCCCTGAACAGGGTCCAGAGCGTTTGTCAAAAATTGAAGG
The DNA here is from genome assembly GCF_035594125.1 of Scylla paramamosain. Lineage (NCBI taxonomy): Eukaryota > Metazoa > Arthropoda > Malacostraca > Decapoda > Portunidae > Scylla > Scylla paramamosain. The sequence goes on along the minus strand of NC_087174.1, from coordinate 13,803,485 downwards.
ATAAGTGTCTTGAAACCTCCCTCTTGAAGGAATTCAGGTCATAGAAAGGTGGAAATACAGAAGCAGGCAGGGAGTTCCAGAGTTTACCAGAGAAAGGGATGAATGACTGAGAATACTGGTTAACTCTTGCATTAGAGAGGTGGACAGAATATGGGTGAGAGAAAGAAGAAAGTCTTGTGCAGTGAGGCTGCAGGAGGAGGGGAGGTATGCAGTTAGCAAGATCAGAAGAGCAATTAGCATGAAAATAGCGGTAGAAGACAGCTAGAGATGCAACATTGTGCGATGAGAGAGAGGCTGAAGATAGTCATTTAGAGAAGAGTTGATAATACGAAAAGCTTTTGATTCCACTTTGTCTTGAAGAACGGTATGAGTGGAACTACCCCAGACATGTGAAGCATACTCCATACATGGGTGGATAAGGCCCTTGTACAGAGTTAGCAGCTGGAGGGGGGGTGGGTGAGAAAAAACTGGTGATGTCTCAGAAAGCCTAACTGCATGGAAACTGTCTTAGCTAGAGATGAGATGTGAAGATTCCAGTTTAGATTATAAGAAAAGGACAGACTGAGGATGTTCACTGTAGAAGAGGGGGACAGTTGAGTGTCATTGATGAAGAGGGGATAGATGTTTGGAAGGTTGTGTCGAGTAGATAGATGGAGGAATTGTGTTTTTGAGGCATTGAACAATACCAAGTTTGCACTGCCCCAGTCGGAAATTTTAGAGAGATCAGAAGTCAGGCGTTCCGTGGCTTCCCTGCATGAACTGTTAACTTCCTGAAGGGTTGGATGTCTATGAAAAGATGTGGAAAAGTGCAGGGTGGTATCATTAGTGTAGGAATGGATAGGACAAGAAGTTTAGAAGGTCATTGATGAATAATAGGAAGATAGTTGGTGACAGGACAGAACTCTGAGGAACACCACTGTTAATAGATTTAGAAGAACAGTGACTGTATACCACAGCAGCAACATAAGTCAGAAAGGAAACTTGAGATGAAGTTGCAGAGAGGATAGAAGCCATAGGAAGGTAGTTTGGAAATCAAAGCTTTGTGCCAGAGTCTGTCAAAAGCTTTTGAAATGTCTAAGGCAACAGCAAAAGTTTCACCAAAATCTCTAAAAGAGGATGACCAAGACTCAGTAAGGAAAGCCAGAAGATCATCAGTAGAGCAGTCTTGATGGATCTGGTGATCAGATAGAAGGTTAATAATAATAATAATAATAATAATAATAATAATAATAATAATAATAATAAACGGTTTATTCTTTAGGCAGTCAACAAACTGAAAATGTACATTGGGGGTGGGGAAATACTTGACATTAATCCTAAAGGTAAGTCAAATCTAGAAGGGACTATTGATTGATGGCTCGCACCATGGTGGGAATCGCACTGAGTCTGTACCGGTCCGTACGTGGCGCCTTTAGGGGCATTATCTTATTGTGGTGTCTGGTGGCACGGGTAGGGCAAGGCGCGTCAGGCGGCAGCATGTTTCTGAGACGTGGATGATTCAGAAGTCCCCTTCCAAACTTCTCCAGAGCCTCACGGTACCTGGTGGATAGTCTGGACAGCCTCAGGGTGTTCAGGGCTTCTTCATAGGTGGTGTATGCAGGGCCAAGGATGACCCTGCACGCCCTTTTCTGCACACTCTCCAACTGTAGCTGTTGAGTTTGTGTGAGGGAGGAGGACCATGCTGGGGAGGCGTACATGAGTTTGGGGAGGATGAAAGTAAGATACACCCCCCTTAACTCATCTGTCGGCGTCCCCAGCGACCTGAGTCTGCGCAGCATGTACAGCCTGTAGGTAGCTGATCTTATGGTGCTGGCGACATGCTGCTTCCAGGTCAGCTGGTCGTCCACCGTGACTCCGAGGAGCTTGGCACATCAGACCACCTGGAGGGGGTGAGGGCCCACTGAGAGCTGGGGAGGGGGCACTGGTACAGAGGAGGTACAGAAATGCATCACCACAGTTTTGTTGTGGTTGATGGTCATCCTGCTCTCCTCCGTCCACGTCTGCAGCTGCTCCAGGATCGCTTGCAGTGGCGAGTAGTCCGGGTTCTTGGTGGAAACTGGGACGCCCACGGTGCAGTCGTCCACATACTTCCAGCGATGGGGGGTGTCAGTGAGGGCGTCGTTAATGAGGAGGAGGAAGCATAGAGGACCCATCTTGGTCCCCTGGGGGACCCCACAAGTCAGCTGTTGGAAAGTAGAGACAGAGCCCTGATAGCGAACGGCCTGACGCCTCCCTGTGAGGAAGTCGGCTAGCCACGCTATCAGGTTAGGAGGGAGACCAAGACTCACTGCCTTGCTGATGACAACAGTGTGATCAACAAGATCAAAAGCCTTTTTGAAGTCCACAAAAGCAACAGCTAGAGAGGTGTTTTGCTTGTCCAGGTGGCTGTGGATGAATTCAAGGAAGCTGGTCAGGTAATGGGAGGTGGAGGTGGCTTTAATATTTCCAAACTGTCTGATATCCACGGTATTACAGATTTTGGTGTAGGCCCAGTCATATACAAAATCTTCACAAATAAGGCTAGGGATGGGGGTGATAGAGACTGGCCTGAGGTCATTGAGTGACTGTGGACTGGAGGTTTTGGGGATGGGAGTGACGTAAGATGTCTTCCAGTCCTCGGGGCAAGAGTGTTGGGAGAGTGAAGCGTTTATTATTGAGCATAGTGGTGTTGCTAGCTCTACAGCAAATTCCTTGTAAATTTTTATAGGAAGGTCAGTGGGTGTGGTGGATCTTGGTTTGAATTTGAGTATTCTCTTAAAAACATCCACCGCCTGGACACTGGGGTTATGAGAGGGGGCCGGAAGATAGGCAGGAAGCAGAGTGGTGTGGAGGGGAGGAAAGGTTTGACAGATAGCAGCAAAGTGATCGTTCATCTCCTGAGCCGCGAGAGTAGCAGGAAGGTGTGAGGTGCAAGGAAAAGACGAAGTGTGCTTTTGTAGGCCACACAAAGCTTTGATCTTAGCGTACCACTGTCTGTTGTTGGTCAGCTTGAGGTGGTGTATCTTGTCTGGGTAATAGTTTGCCTTTGCAGCCTTAATCTCCCTGATTACTCTGTTTCTTAGTTTCCTGTAAAGGACCGGGCAGGAGTGGAACGCCCAGGTCCGCTGACGCATGAGTCTTTTAATGCGGGGTGTCATCCAGGGAGCATCAGACGGGTGCGTTGTGACGCTCTTGGTTGGGAAGTAGCGGTGGAAGGCTTCTGTGGTGGTGGCGACGTAATTCTGCCATTTTAAGTGGACGTCCTCCACATCCAGCACCTCAGTCCACGGGTGTTGTGTCACCCACTGCCCAAACTCCCTCATGGCTGAGTCAGGCATGGGGCGGTGGGTCCTGGTGACAGCTGACCGGGGGGTCAAGGTGGTGGGTGTGGGTGTCCACAGTATGGAGAGGTGGGTGCTCCGCCCCATGGGAGGCAGCGGTTTGGGGGGCGAGTACTGCTGGCCCAGGTCTGTCAGTATAAGGTCGAGGATGGCTTGCTGGTGGGTGGGGAAGTCCACGACCTGGGTGAGGTGTAGCTGGTGTAGGATATCGTTGATATCTAATCTGTTAAAGTCCCCACAGATGACCAGTTTGGCGGCAGGATACTTCACCCTCAGGGCATCAGCAGTGTCGATGATGTGAGCGGTGAGTAACTGTGCTGTGGTGGCTCGTGGGGGGTGGTACACGATGCACACGATGATGGAGGCCGTGTTGCTGGGATGGCAGGGGGGCGTGACTCTCACCCACAGGGCCTCTACACCGGCCAGAATATCGACAGGGAGGTGTGAGGGGCTGAGGGTAGAGCGGCAGAAAACGGCCACTCCCCCCCCCCCCCCCTGCGTCCTGACCTCAGGTGATGGTAGAGCTGGTAGTCCTGCATTGAGCACACCTCAGGAACAATCTGCCACGCCTCAGTAACCGCCACAATGTCTGCACAAGTAGAACTCACCGTCACGATTAATTCGTCCATTTTGTTGGCTAAAGATGTTGCATTGAATAAGAGGAGGGAGGGTAAACTGTACCAAATCCGAGGTACTTCAATGTGCCTGTATTCCTTCTTCCCTACCCTGCGGTCAACTCTGGCACTTGAGGTCACAACCTTGATGGGACGCACTTGTTTCCCTCCCCTCGACCCGCGGTTCCGAAATAGTTTCAGGGTCTTAAGGCACTTTATCACATTGGGCGGCGGGTAACCTGATCCTCGCCTGTGACGTAGGAGGTAGTTGCGTTCGTACGTTTGCACTGGAGCACACATTGTTCTTTATGTGTCACCACTCACTCGCTAAATGTGTTCACAAGTACAGGAATTTCACCAGGGCGAGCCTAAAACTAAAAGCTAAGAGTTGAAAACAGAAAAAACAAAACAAAACTAAGGTCGCTATCACTAGGGGCAGGGGAAGGCCAACAAGCTGGCCGAGGCTGCCCGAGAGCGCCAAAGATCACACGTCCTGCCCGTGTGAGGTCAGAACAGTGTGTGTGAAGGTTGTGAAATGATAGATGTTTAAGAATCTTCCTGTTGAGGATAGATTAAAAAACTTTAATTAGGCAGGATATTAAAGCAATAGGATGGTAGTTCGAGGGATTAGAATGGTCACCCTTTTTAGGAACAGGCTGAATGTAGGCAGACTTCCAGCAAGAAGGAAAGGTAGATACTGACAAAATTGAAAGAGTTTGACTAGGCAAGGTGCAAGCACAGAGGTGCAGTTTCAGAGAACAATAGGAGGGCAGGACCCTTATAGACCCATCAGGTCTATAAGCCTTCTGAGGGTTTAGGCAAGGGAGGGCACAGAAAACATAATTACGAAGAATTTTAATTGGTAGCATGAAGTAGTCAGAGGGTGGAGGAGAGGAAGGAACAATCCCTGAATTGTCCAAGGTAGAGTTTTTAGCAAAGGTTTGAGCGAAGAGTTCAGCTTTAGAGATAGATGTGATAGCAGTGGTGCCATCTGGTTGAAATAAAGGAGGGAAAGAAGAAGCAAAGTTATTGGAGATGTTTTTGGTGAGGTGCCAGATGCCACAAGGAGAGTTAGATCTTGAAAGATTTTGACACTTTCTATTAATGAAGGAGTTTTTGGCTAGTTGGGGAATAGACTTGGCGTGATTCCAGGCAGAAATATAGAGCATGTGAGATTCTGGTGATGGAAGGCTCAAGTACCTTTTGTGGGCCACCTCTCTGTCATGTATAGCACGAGAACAGGCTGTGTTAAACCAAGGTTTGGAAGGTTTAGGTTGAGAAAAAGAGTAAGGAATGTATGCCTCCATGCCAGACACAATCACCTCTGTTATGCGCTTGGCACACAGAGATGGGTCTCTGACACAGAAGCAGTAATCATTCCAAGGAAAATCAGCAAAATACCTCCTCAGGCACTCCAACTAGCAGAGGCAAAACGTCAGAGGCACCTCCGTTTAGGGAGATCCAGAGGAGGAATTGGAGCAATAGAACAAGATACAGATATGGGATTGTGATCGGAGGAGTCCAACGGAGAAGAGAGGGTGACAGCACAAGCAGAAGGATTAGAGGTTAGGAAAAGGTCAAGAATGTTGGGCGTATCTCCAAGACACTCAGGAATGTGAGTAGGATGTTGCACCAATTGCTCTAGGTCATGGAGGATAGCAAAGTTGAAGACTAGTTCACCAGGATGGTCAGTGAAGTGAGAGGAAAGCCAAAGCTGGTGGTGAACATTGAAGTCTCCAAGAATGGAGATCTCCGCAAAAGGGAAGAGAGTCAGAATGTGCTCCACTTTGGAAGTTAAGTAGTCAAAGAATTTCTTATAGTCAGAGGAGTTAGGTGAGAGGTATACAGCACATATGAATTTAGTTTGAGAGTGACTCTGTAGTTGTAGCCAGATGGTGGAAAACTCAGAAGATTCAAGAGTGTGGGCATGGGAGCAGGTTACGTCATTGTGCACATAAACACAACATCCAGCTTTGGATTGAAAATGAGGATAGAGAAAGTAGTAGGTAACAGAAAAGGGGCTACTTTCCTTTTGCCTCAGATATCTGTGTTTCAGTGAGGAAAAGAAGATGAAGTTTTGTAGAGGAGAGGTGGTGTTCTACAGATTGAAAATTAGATCTAAGACCTTGAATGTTGCAGAAATTAATGAAGGAAAAGTTGAGGGGGATGTCAAGACATTTAGGGTCAATATCAGAAGAGCAGTCTGACCTGGGGACATCTGTTGTCCCCTCCCCAGATGGGGACTTCGAGGCTGGTGTAGGAGTTACCATGATAATTTAGAATTTTGAGTGAAAGGTGCGTGTGCAATTAGGTGCTTGTAATTTTGTGTGGAGGAAGAGAGTTGTCTTTTGAGGGCAGGCTGTGCCTGCCTCCTTGTGTTGTGAGACACAAAGGGAAACATTCAGTGAGGTCACAGCTGCGTTTAATGATAAGTTCACAGCACCCCCTGATCCAGTGCTTTAGACCTCGCTAGGAGTAATTATCATTTTGACAGGTGCCTACTGCCTCCTTCTACCATTATAGGGGGGGGTTATGTTCCACAACCCATTTTTGAACCCTCTAAATTTTTAATTTAGCACTGTTTCACAAAGAGTGAGTTAAATGCATTAGTAAAGATGAATTGCAAAATATGATATGGAAAGAGATTGTAGAAAATTAAAAATTGTGGTCTGTGTGTAGTGCAAGGAAACCTCAAGAAAACATTTGTACCCACCACCCTCTGGTGCGAGTCAGCCACCTTACCTCACCACCCAGTCACATCACCAGTCACTCACATAATAGGGAATTTTCTCACATATTGAGAATACTTGGCACATTTAGGTTAGGTGTATATGGTAGAATTCATGTGTTTTGAACTTGCATGTATCAAATACCCGATGTACACTATAGAGGTGGCCCACAAAGGGTACTTGAGCCTTCTGTCACTTGAATCTCATGCACTTTATAATTATTCCTGAAATTATGTCATGTCTATTCTCCAACTAATCAAAACTCCTTCATTAATAGAAAATGTCAAAGTCTTTAAAGATCTAACTCAGGGTTGTCAAACTCATTTACCCCAGCAGGCCACATTTCATCAGAGTATACAGTACATGGGCCAGATAATTATGAGGAGATCGATACCACTTATTTAAGGAGTATTATAATAATGATAATAATAATAATGATAAAAATAATAATAATAATAATAAAGGTGGATTTAATCTACACTGTTCAGTTGTAACTTAAAAACAAAGGTGCAAAGGAAACCAACCAATTATTTATCTTAATTTGCAGTACTACTGCTCCCAGAAACTTGGCACCTCTTGGTCTGTACAAGTGCATCAATGTTTGGCACTAAGGACTGAGCAGTGGCTACCTTTAGTGTTGAGTTGAGATGGTCATCAATTATTTGAGACCTGAGTCAAGACATATTCAAATTCATCACAGAAAAGAGTTGTTTGCAGACATAGGTACTGCTGAACATTGACATAATCTTTGAGACCAAACATTTAATTCGGGGACATGTTGGCCCAACATAGTGATAAAACATTTCAATATCAACAGTTGAAAACTTATCAATTAGTTCCAACTGAAGCTGTTCTGGTACCTTATCAGCACTAACAGAGAAAGGGTTGTGGAAAATAGAAAAATCATGCTCAAGGTTTTTAAAGTCTGCAAATCTTTCTCTAAACTCGCTCACTAACTTGGAAATCTTGTTACAGTATTTTTTGGCGTTAATATCACCATGAAACTCAGGTGTGTCTTGCAGGGACTTCAGAGTCGGAAAGTGTGCAGTATTACTTGTTGCTGGTTGGCGTTAAAAAAGTTTAAGCTTCAGCTCAAAGGCACGAATAGAGTCGTAAATCTGTCACCAATTTATTGCGACCTTGCAACCTTCTATTCAGGTAATGCAAGTGTTCTGTCATATCAACCAAGAAAGTTAGATCTTGAACCCATTCTTTATCTCTCAGTTCCTGCGCAACACTTCCTTTCTCTTCCATAAACCTCTGTATTTCACTTTTTAATTCATAAAAGCACTTCAGCACAACTCCTCAGCTTAACCAACGAACATCAGTGTGATATGGTAGGGTTCGCCCATGAGTGTGAATTTCCTCCAATAAGCTGTTGAACTGTCTGTGGTTTAGATCTCATGCATGTATGAAGTTCACTGCCTTATTAACAACATCCATGACATGATCCATCTTTAATGTCTTGCTGCAAAGCACTTCTCTGTTAATTATGCAATGAACACTGTGAAGTTGATCGTCTAAGTTAACATCTAGTAGTTTTTCCTTTAACTTGGTTGCCACACCAGCTTTTTTACCAACCATTTGAGGTGCTCTATCTGTAGCCAGACTCACAGTTTTCATCCAGTCAACACCTATTTTATCTAGTGCACCTACCAAATAAAAATATATATCATCCCTCTTTGTTGTTCCCTTCATTGGTACCAGTTCCACAAATTCTTCAGTTACTTGCATATTTTCATCTACACCATGTATATAAACTGCAAGTTTTGCTGTGTCAGTTATATCTGTACTTTCATCAGTTGCTACAGAAAATGCTACAAATTTAGCAACTTTTTCCTTGAGCTGACTCAAGATTTTCTGATTATTCATTGATTCTATCTGAAACTGTGTTTCTTGAGGGGCTTATGTTTGCAAATGCTTGACGTTTTCAGGGCAAATATCTTCTGTGGCCAACAACATACATTTCTTTATAAAATTGCCCTCTTAAAAAGGTTTTGATGATACTGCTATTTCTTGTGAAATCCTATAACTTGCCCGAACTGCAGCATCACTGGCTTGTTGAACACTTTTAAACACTGTCTGCTGCTTTTTGAGTGACTGTTCTAACTCCCTAACTTTTCCTTCATGCAACTTTTCTCTGTGTTCATCATACTTCGAAGCATGAGTACTTGCATAATGCCTATGAATGTTATATTCTTTCACCACAGCTACATTTTGGTTACAAATTAAACAGGTTGGTTTTCCATTCAATGCAGCAAAAAAATACAAAATTTTCCACTTTTCCTGCACAATATTCTTCATTAACTGTTCTTTTCTTTGAGAACATGATGAAGGGATTCAAAATAAGTTTGTATATGAGATATTGGATATACATAACGCTCCAACAGTCCATCTGACTCAAGAGACAAAACAAGATTTGTTTTCATGCTCAAAGGCTGGGTGAAGCAAGAGCCTGCCATGTCATGTTCATGTTTAATACCTGTACAGTAGGAAGTTGACGCATCGAAATGGACATTGTTTCAAGCATGATAAATATGTCTTACATACAAAGACAGAGAGTGATCTGATTTATTACTATAAGTGATAACCTTAAGAGACGAAAGACCAGATTAATTAATCATATAAACATAAGGAAGGCCGACTGGAAAACTGGAGCCGCAGATGTGCCACGGGCCACATAAAGGAGTGTGGTGGACCGCATGTTTCACACCTCTGATCTAACTCCCCTCACGACTTGTGACACCTCACCAAAAACATCTCCAATAACTTTGCTTTTTCATCTTTCCTCCCTTTATTTCAACCTAATGGCACCACTGCCCTCTCATCTATTTCTAAAGCAGAACTCTTCACTCAAACCTTTGCTAAAAAGTCTGCCTTGGATGATTTAGGGCTTGTTCCTCCCTCTCCTCCACCATCTAACTACTTCATGCTACCCATTAGTATCCTTTGGTACCCATTAATATTTTTTGCAAGTGATGTTTTCCTTGCCCTCATTGGCCTTAACCCTTGGATGACTTTGGGATTTGATGGGTCCCATTGTTCTCAGAAACTGTGCCTCCATGCCTGCATAGGACAAATCAAAGTCAAAGAAAGTCAAACTCTTCCAACTCTGCCAGTCAACATCTACCTTTCCTTCTTGTTGGAAGTTTGCCTACAGTCATCCTGTTCTTAAAAAAAGGTGACCTTTCTAATCCCTTAAACTGTCGTCCTATTGCTTTAATTTCCTGCCTACCCTAAAGTTTTCGAATCTAGCCTCAACAGGAAGATTCTTAAACATTTATCATTTCACAACTTTCTAACTGATTGTCAGTATGGATTCAATCGAGGCTACTTTACTGGTGATCTTCTGGCTCTCCTTACTAAGTATTGGTCATCCTCTTTTAGAGATTTTGGTGAAACTTGCTGTTGCCTTAGACATCAAAAGCTTTTGATATAGTCTGGCACAAAGCTTTGATTTCCAAACTACCTTCCTATGGCTTCTACCCTTCTCTCTGTAACTTCATCTCAAGCTTCCTTTCTGACTGTTGTATTGCTGCTGTGTCTATTAACAGTGGTGTTCCTCAAGGCTCTTTCCTGTTACCTGCTCCTCCTATTATCCATCAGTGATCTAAATTTCATGTCGTATCTACTCCTACACTGATGATACTACCCCTGCACTTTTCCACATCTTTGTAGATGTCCAACCCTTCAGGAAGTAAACAGTTCACACAGTGAAGCCACAGAATGCTTGACTTCTGGTCTCTGTAATATTTTTGATAGGGATAGAGCAAACTTAGTATTCTTCATTGCCTCAAAAACTCAATTTCTGTCTTTCAGCTCGGCACAACCTTCCAGATAACTATCCCCTCTTCTCTAATGACACTCAACTCTCCCCAACTTCTACACTGAACATCCTTGACCTGTCCTTTACTTATAATCTAAACTGAAAATTTTACATCTCATCCCTACCTAAAAAGTTTCTATGAAGTTAGGTATTTTGAAATTTACATCTCATCCCTAGCTAAAAAGTTTCTATGAAGTTAGGTATTTTGAACTTTACATCTCATTCCTAGCTAAAATTGTTTCTATGAAGTTAGGTATTCTGAGTCATCTCTGCTGGTTTTTTCTTACTTATCTTCTTTTATTTGATCATTCTATCTGATGTTGCTTTGGGAGCTGGCATTTGAGTGGGTCTTTTTTTTTTTTTTTACATAAAAAAAATTGTCCTTGTTGAGTGACCTTCCATAGAAAAAAAATAATAATAAGGTTGGATTCACTATAACACTGTCAAGATCATGTTAACTATTGTGTCAGTCTCCTGACTACCTGACTGTAAGTGGATTTTTAAAACATGATCTGACAAATGTTTAGCCACATAACAGTGGAAGGCCTTGGCCCCTGAACTTTCTCCCTCTGACTCTGGCTTACTCATGTGTCATTAGTTTACTGTGCAGGTGAAGCTGACAGCTATGTTTAAGTCGTGGCTATGTAATAATGAAAGGCTTTTTAGTACTAAAACTAACCAAACATTATAACCTAACTCCGGTACCATCATTTGTAGGACTGCTGGCTTCTTGCACCATCCCTGAGGTTTACATGTTCTTGTATCTTAACTGAGTCAAGAGTAGTTAGAAAGTTGGTGAATTTCATATCTGCAAATTGAATAGATTGATATATGAACTACTGATCAGCTTTGAATTAAGAGTCATGCAAAAACAAGGTAGAAATGGAGATGTGATAAGAAGTACCAGTAATTAATACTTTATTTTTTGTCTGAAACATTTTGCAGAATATGACACCATTACTTCAGGCATCTGTAAATCAAGTACATAGTATTGTTATGTAAACACTTTGCACTCTTGTCTCCTACAGAATTTACCCCATAGAAGGAAGAGCACCTCCACAGTAGTGATAGCATGCTATTGATCCTCCCCTGCAAGCTGCATCTCAAGGTAACCTGAACAGCTACACACTACAGCCAGAACACCAGCAGCATGCCAACACCCAGAGTCAAGAATGATGCATCTCTGCATAGCATGGCACCTTCCAATAATGGCAAAAAAACATCTCTTCGGTGCCCCATACAAGCCTCAGCTGTTCCAACCAACCATCATGTGACAATGCAGAAAGGAACACAAACTGAAGGCATGATGGAACCTCAGACTCATCCCATGGAAGAGTTCAAGAAGGATCGACAGGTTCAGTCTTTGGAGGTAACCTGCAATTGCTGTATTATGAAAGTAAAAGGAAGTGATGCCCTTGGACATCTTTTCTTTGGGCGTCTAAAATGTGCCAACTGTATGTTTATCATCAGCCAGTGTCAAAGGTTTAAGAAGATTTATCCTGCACCTGGTAAGTGCCCAAAGACTCAGAAAGCCCATTCCTTGACACAGTGGGTAATGCCTACGTTGAATTACCTCTCTTACTGTGCCCGTAGAGAAACTGTCATCTCTGGCTTCTATGAGAATGATAAATCTAACATTGGTGAAGATGTGTTGCATGATATAATTGCATCATATCTGAGGTCACTGTTACCTCTAAAGAATTTACTGCCCTGGAAATCAGCCTTTACTGATCCATCAATTCAAACAATCATGAAGACTAAGGTCTTGGTATCTCAGCCTCAGAAATCAGAACCTGAAGATAAAGTGGTGCAGCAGAGTCAGACAGAAGGTACACAGCAGGTTAGCCTATCTTCAACAAGCTCATCAGCACATGCAGCACCAAAATTCAGTCCTTTGAAGAGAAAAATGGTGCAAGAGAGAGACAACCAACAAAGTACACCAGCAAGACAAAAGGATCAGAACAATCCTCCAGTGATCACTCATGCTACAAGAGCATCACAACAAAAGGCTAAGGTAAAAGAGGAAGAGAGTAGCAAGATGAAATACAAAGATCCTCCACCAGCAATTCAAGCACCCAAAAAATCAACCCCACAGAAGAGAAAGACACAGCAAAACAGTACAAAAGATACCAGCCAGGACACCACCATGGCTAACAACACACTGGTGGTGACAAAAAGAACATCAGACCTTAGTGAGGAGAATTCTAGTGATCTGTCTCAGGTTAAAAAAGAAAGGAAGCCAGGAAAGGGAAACAAGAAGCCTTACTTGGACATTATACCAAAAAATGTGTTGCATTCCATGAATTATCTGGTTGTACAGCTTTCAGCAGAGGAATGTCTTGAAGAGTGTCCAAATTGTTATTGTCCATTCAATGCTGAGATGTGTTGTGTGAATATCTCCTCATTGGTTATAGACTTTTTGTGTCCCAACTGTGACCTTGCAGTGTATGTAATGCCAGAGGAGCTTTATAGTGAGCCAGCATAGCAGTACACCAAATAAAGGGATTAGCTGGTGGAGTGATGGAAAAGTGGAGGAGGTATTTATGATATCTTGATGCAGGAGTGAGGCAGGGATGCATTTTGTCCCCACCCTTTGCAGCACAGTGGAACCTCGGTTACTGAATGCCTCCCTTTTTCAGACAAAATTTTGAACTCATTGCATTGGTTGCAGTATCATAATTAATTTCAAGAACAAAGTTACTTGATTTCAAATGTTAAGAGACAGCAAAAGCTGCTGTTTATTATTAATTTATAGTTTCTACAAATATTTACTTTGTTTTTATATATTTGCAAGAGAGACATAGTGTAAGACAGGAATTCAATCTGAAATAACACAGATCTGATCCTGTTTAAAAGCCTCGATGTAAACAAACAGTTTTCAGCACACAGGAGTTATCTCGAGCCACCTGTGGCTCTCTCAGTGACCCCTAACACCATCATTATTACACAACTGCATTTTTCCAGTAGCTTTTCCCAGCAGCAAGATGTCTAAGTGTTATGATCACCTTCATTTTGGCGATAAGTGGGTTGCTCTTTTCTGTGTCTTTCTGGAAGGCTTCCCTCACTAGATCGGTGACAAAGAGAATACCTGAACAGTAAACCCTATCTTCTGATGAGTTCTGTGTCACTAAGTTCATTCAGTACATCCTTTCTGGATAAATTGTGAGCTGGAGATGTGAATGTCGTAACCCTCCAACTTACCTTTAACATAAGTTAGAGTTTATGCAGGAACTGCTTCAGGTACTTTGGCAAAAATTTAAAGTCTAAGTCCAGGTTACTGAGAGTTAAGGCCAGGTTTCTCACAGCAGGGTATAAACACAGTTTATATAAACTAACGTTTTTTATTAACCAGTAAATAAACATTCCAGCAATACACGCAGGCAATAAAAGACAGTAACTCCACCACATAATGCCAGTTAATAAAACTTCAAGTAACTCCGCAGTGACAAACTAATGTCTTCAAGTTGCTATTCACTGTACGTTAGTGCGACGTTATTAACAAAATTGTCACTGAACATCACTTTTCATCAAACATATAAAACACTTAAATGCTCACATAATATAATCACATAATAATCATACACAACATCAGAGACAATGTGTGGTCACTACATGTGGTGCCACAGAAAATATCGTCCTTCATCAAAATCCAGTATTAAATCAACACATGAAACATAATATGAAATATATGAAAACCACAGTATACAGAACACAGCATATTTAAAGTCAAGACACACAAGGCACTTATGAAAATCTAAGTATTACGGTCTGAGCGAGGCAGAGAATGAGTGGTAGTTTCACGGTGCAGCAAAACTGAGTTGCACCTGCTGAAAAATAAGACACCACCTATATTATGGTGACCTGTGAACTTTTTTTTTTTTTTTTTAATGTAGGAAGGACACTGGCCAAGGGCAACAAAAATCCAATAAAAAAAATGCCCACTGAAATGCCAGTCCCACAAAAGGGTCAAAGCAGTGATCAAAAAATGATGAATAAGTGTCTTGAAACCTCCCTCTTGAAGGAATTCAAGTCATAGGAAGGTGGAAATACAGAAGCAGGCAGGGAGTTCCAGAGTTTACCAGAGAAAGGGATGAATGATTGAGAATACTGGTTAACTCTTGCATTAGAGAGGTGGACAGAATAGGGGTGAGAGAAAGAAGAAAGTCTTGTGCAGCGAGGCCGTGGAAGGAGGGGAGGCATGCAGTTAGCAAGATCAGAAGAGCAGTTAGCATAAAAATAGTGGTAGAAGACAGCTAGATATGCAACATTGTGGCAGTGAGAGAGAGGCTGAAGACAGAGGAGAGGAATTGATGAGACGAAAAGCTTTTGATTCCACCCTGTCTAGAAGAGCAGTATGAGTGGAACCCCCCCAGGCCCTTGTACAGAGTTAGCAGCTGGGGGGGGTGAGAAAAACTGGCAGAGACGTCTCAGAACACCTAACTTCATAGAAGCTGTTTTAGCTAGAGATGAGATGTGAAGTTTCCAGTTCAGATTATAAGTAAAGGACAGACCAAGGATGTTCAGTGTAGAAGAGGGGGAGAGTTGAGTGTCATTGAAGTAGAGGGGATAGTTGTCTGCAAGGTTGTGTCGAGTTGATAGATGGAGGAATTGAGTTTTTGAGGCATTGAACAATACCAAGTTTGCTCTGCCCCAATCAGAAATTTTAGAAAGATCAGATGTCAAGCATTCTGTGGTTTCCTTGCGTGATATGTTTACCTCCTGAAGGGTTGGACGTCTATGAAAAGACGTGGAAAAGTGCAGAGTGGTATCATCAGCGTAGGAGTGGATAGGACAAGAAGTTTGGTTTAGAAGATCATTAATGAATAATAAGAAGAGAGTGGGTGACAGGACAGAACCCTGAGGAACACCACTGTTAATAGATTTAGGAGAAGAACAGTGACCGTTTACCACAGCAGCAATAGAGCGGTCAGAAAGGAAACTTGAGATGAAGTTACAGAGAGAAGGATAGAAACTGTAGGAGGGTAGTTTGGAAATCAAAGCTTTGTGCCAGACTCTATCAAAAGCTTTTGATATGTCCAAGGCAACAGGAAAAGTTTCACCAAAATCTCTAAAAGAGGATGACCAAGACTCAGTAAGGAAATCCAGATCACCAGTAGAGCGGCCTTGACGGAACCTATACTGGCGATCAGATAGAAGGTTGTGAAGTGATAGATGTTTAAGAATCTTCCTGTTGAGGATAGATTCAAAAACTTTAGATAGGCAGGAAATTAAAGCAATAGGATGGTAGTTTGAGGGATTAGAACGGTCACCCTTTTTAGGAACAGGTTGAATGTAGGCAAACTTCCAGCAAGAAGGAAAGGTAGATGTTGACAGAGAGAGCTGAAAGAGTTTGACTAGGCATGGTGCAAGCACGGAGGCACAGTTTCGGAGAACAATAGGAGGGACCCCATCAGGTCCATAAGCCTTCTGAGGGTTTAGGCCAGCGAGGGCATGAAAAACATCATTGCGAAGAATTTTAATACATGGCATGAAGTAGTCAGAGGGTGGAGGAGAGGGAGGAACAAGCCCAGAATCATCCAAGGTAGAGTTTTTAGCAAAGGTTTGAGCGAAGAGTTCAGCTTTAGAAATAGATGTGATAGCAGTGGTGCCACCTGGTTGAAATAGAGGAGGGAAAGAAGAAGAAGCAAAGTTATTGGAGATATTTTTGGCTAGATGCCAGAAATCACGAGGGGAGTTAGATCTTGAAAGGTTTTGATATTTTCTGTTAATGAAGGAGTTTTTGGCTAGTTCCGGGCAGAAATATAAAGTGCATGAGATTCTGGTGATGGAAGGCTTAAGTACCTTTTGTGGGCCACCTCTCTATCATGTATAGCACGAGAACAAGCTGTGTTAAGCCAAGGTTTGGAAGGTTTAGATCGAGAAAAAGAGTGAGGAATGTACGCCTCCATGCCAGACACCATCACCTCTGTTATGCGCTCAGCACACAAAGACAGGTCTCTGACACAGAAGCAGTAGTCATTCCAAGGAAAATCAGCAAAATACCTCCTCAGGTCCCCCCAACTAGCAGAGGCAAAACGCCAGAGGCACCTTCGCTTAGGGGGATCCTGAGGAGGGATTGGAGTGATAGGACAAGATAAAGATATGAGATTGTGATCGGAGGAGCCCAACGGAGAAGAAAGGGTGACAGCATAAGCAGAAGGATTAAAGGTCAGGAAAAGGTCAAGAATGTTGGGTGTATCTCCAAGACGGTCAGGAATACGAGTATGGTGTTGCACCAATTGCTCTAGATCATGGAGGATAGCAAAGTTGTAGGCTAGTTCACCAGGATGGTCAGTGAAGGGAGAGGAAAGCCAAAGCTGGTGGTGAACATTGAAGTCTCCAAGAATGGAGATCTCTGCAAAAGGGAAGAGGGTCAGAATGTGCTCCACTTTGGAAGTTAAGTAGTCAAAGAGTTTCTTATAGTCAGAGGAGTTAGGTGAGAGGTATACAGCACAGATAAATTTAGTATGAGAGTAACTCTGTAGTTGTAGCCAGATGGTGGAAAACTTGGAAGATTCAAGAGCGTGGGCACGAGAGCAGGTTAAGTCATTGCGCATATAAACGCAACATCCAGCTTTGGATCGAAAATGAGGATAGAGAAAGTAGGAGAGAACAGAAAAGGGGCTACTGTCAGTTGCCTCAGACACCTGAGTTTCAGTGAGGAAAAGAAGATGAGGTTTAGAAGAAGAGAAGTGGTGTTCTACAGATTGAAAATTAGATCTTAGACCGCGAATGTTGCTGAAGTTAATGAAGAAAAAGTTGAGGGGGGTGTCAAGACACTTAGGGTCGTCGACAGAAAGGCAGTCCGACCTGGGGACATTTATGATCCCCTTCCCAGATGGGGACTCCGAGGCTGGTGTAGGAGTCGCCATGATGATTTTAAAATTTTTGAGTGAAGGGTGTGTGTGTTATTAGGTACTTTTAGTTTTGTGTGGAGGAAGAGAGTTGTCTTTAGATGGCAGGCTGTGACTGCCCTCTTGTGTTGTGAGACACAAAGGGAAACGTTCAGTGAGGTCACAGCTGGGTTTAATGATAAGTTCACAGCACCCCCTGAACAGTGCTTTAGACCTCACTGGGAGTAATTATCGTTTCGGCAGGTGTCTACTGCCTCCTCCAGAACTACACTAGTCGTTCTGTGCTTCCTTATATACAATTTCTATCTGTTTACGTCTACAGGGCAGTGAGACTACATGCTTAGCTACATACTTTGCCATCCTTAAGTTCTAGAATCTGACCAGTTAGTACTCTCATCCCTTCCTTCATTGTCCAACATAAACAGAATATTTACGCGTAAATTTTCAATACACTTGGTTCATAAGATCCATGTCTCACTTAGGGTCAATGGTTTATCACACACACACACACACACACACACACACACACACACATATATATATATATATATATATATATATATATATATATATATATATATATATATATATATATATATAATTCTATTATTATTATATTTATTATTTTTTTAGCTGACACATTACCGAGTCAGAGTGGGTCACAGTTTGCACTCAGGTGTAGGGTCAGTCGAGTCACGTAGGCTGGCCCTATCTCTAATTCATTAAAGTACATCACCAAGTTTATAGTTACGTGATCAACAGTCAGACATGGTAAGACTGATTAAAAACAAGTTCATTAATGATGCTTTTTAGTCTCTCAGTCTTCTACTTATCGTTCAGTTACATCCATGTTTATGGATGCGCTTGTACCTTCATGAGGACATGCACTGTCCTGCTCGTGGCCCTGAACGACGTAAGCAGGTGGCGGGGCCTCACGAGGTGTCACGCCAGGGTTGTTGCTACAGGCGGCGTGGACGCGGAGCGTCATCGAGGTCAATACTATAGGCATGGGTCTCATGGCTACGACATGAAGCAGCCATCTTGGTTGTGGGAGCATCTGTCATAAGTAGCTAAGACAAGGTACACTGGTATCTGGGAACGGATTAATCCATTTTACATTGATTCCTACGGAGAAAATAGTGTCGGATTTTGAACAACATCCAGGAACGAATTAAGTTCGAAAACTGAGGTTTCACTATTTGATAATATTGAAGAGTGAGGTGAAGCTAGAAGTAGTTGGTATATATTGTCGGAAGTGCTGTCGGTGCATTTTATTATTATTATTATTTTTTTTTTAAATTATGTAAGACCACTGACCAAAGGCATATATATATATATATATATATATATATATATATATATATATATATATATATATATATATATATATATATATATATATATATATATATATATATATATATATATATATATATATATATATATATTATTATTATTATTATTATTATTATTATTATTATTATTATTATCAAATCAGTATGAGGCAAGATAAGTAAGACATCGTAGGTGTTAACTCTTTCATGTGTTCAATACTGAGGGCTATCAGTATACAGGGTGTGTCTGAGTTACGAGGTAACGAATTACAAATGTTCAGAGATACGAACAGTCTACTCGCAAAATAAAAC
The DNA here is from genome assembly GCF_035594125.1 of Scylla paramamosain. NCBI lineage: Eukaryota > Metazoa > Arthropoda > Malacostraca > Decapoda > Portunidae > Scylla > Scylla paramamosain. The sequence goes on along the minus strand of NC_087174.1, from coordinate 13,784,496 downwards.
TGTGCTCGATATTGTTCCCTTTGCTAACCATATTTACCTAGTATGCCGCTTCGTCACTACCCACGCTGTGCCGCAGCATAGTGAAGGACTGCCCACTGCCCCAGGACACAGGCCCTGTACCAGTTTATTTAGAGACGCTAGTTTGAAATTTAAATTCAATTTAAAAACTTACCGTTCTGCACCGCAATGAGTCTGGCTTGAGGATCCGCTGCGTACGGATTTCTGCCAGTCGGCCTCGGAGAGGCATTAGAGACGGGGGTGGTTGTTCTGCATGGTGTAGAAAGCTTGCTCCCTTACATTAAGTCCACGAATAGGCAAACATACCCGTCTTATGCTTTCAGCCAGCCATGTTAATAAATTATACGGATAAAGATGTGTATAACCCGAGAAGGAGAGAGGGAGAAAGGAAAAAATGTGCATGAGAGAGAGAGCGTCTCAACTTAGGGCTACACCCACTCCTGAGTCCACGAATAGGCAAACAAACCTGCCTTATGCTTTCCATCAGCCATCTTTATATATATATATATATATATATATATATATATATATATATATATATATATATATATATATATATATATATATATATATATATAAGGGCATGTATAATCCGAAAAGGAGAGAGATAGAGAGAGGCGTCTCATTTTAACCCTGTTTTACGCCTGGCATATTCGAGTCTTGCTCACCCATAAGGGAAGGTGCTCTCTCTCTCTCTCTCTCTCTCTCTCTCTCTCTCTCTCTCTCTCTGAGAGCCGTGAGCCCTAGAACACATGTGGATCACTGTTATCTAGAGCTTATCGCAAGCGTGACACATTGAAACACGTGCCTACACTCTCCTCACACCACCGAGGCTCAGAAAAGCACAGCACAGTGTAGTATTAGCAGTAGTAAGAGCATGGCCCGTCCTCCTCGTGTTATTAAGGTATTAGTGGTGGGGAACAGTACTGTGGATAAAGGACTCTTGCTCAGCAAATTCGAGAACAGTGAGAGAAGAGATTATTCCTTTGTATCTACTATTGGTAAGAGTTTGCTGTTGTTGCAGTGTGACTGGGATTGCAGTGGTCTCTCTCTCTCTCTCTCTCTCTCTCTCTCTCTCTCTCTCTCTCTCTCTCTCTCTCTCTCTCTCTCTCTCTCTTAATTATAGCCTGTAAAGTAAATAAATATATACATTGACGATTATTATCCAGCTAAGGTGGACACACACACACACACACACACACACACACACACACTGCTAAAACATTCCACTCATCATTAATTGCGTTGCATAGTAAAATGTAGACATGTGAATTCTCAAGCTTGACAAGGCATGTAATTTGGAATGAATTGTTGGGGAGGGGAGTGGGGAGCTTATTAATATTCGTGCTAAGCTCCTCCAGTCTGTTGAATTTCCACAGAGCGACATGGGGCGTGTAACAAAATACCTTCTCTTCTGCATTACTACGCAGAAGTTAATTATTAATCTTTTCTGTTTTTTTTTTTTCTTATTTCTCGCCTTTCTTCCCTTCCTGTTTCTTCTCTTCCCTTTCTTACTTTTCTTCTCCCTTCTTACACACAAGTGAATTACTGATATTTTCTTCCCTTTCATCCTTCTCCTTTGTCCTCTCTTCCTTTCCATTTCATACCTTTTCTTCTACCTTCATATATGCAAGTAAATCTTTCCTCCCCTATCTCTCCTTCCCTTTCCTTTCAGGTTTATCTTGCTGCCTTACCATCATTCCTCTGGTTTTAAGTGAGTTAACTTGTATAGCTTCTCCACAGAACACAAGAAAATAAGGAAAGCTACAGGAAACCGTCAGGCCTATATGTGGCAGTCCCTGTAAAAAGAAAAAAAAAAAAAAAGGCCTATTTCCATCCATTATCCTCATCAATAGATTTGTCTCCTATGTAAGTTTGTTGTTGCTTTCCCTACTTTCTTTAGTTCAGGACCCATATTCTGAAACGCCTTGCGCTCTCACCACGAGTGTTTTCTCAACTTTTTTTTTTATTAATCTATCACTAATTTTTACTAATCTATCACTGAAACCTTGAAAACACCCTTAAAAACCTATGTTACTTCGATTAGAGCCTATGAAAGTAATGTTTCAGAATAAGGTCCTAGTTCAATAGTATATTTACCTATTTACATTGTGTGTGTGTGTGTGTGTGTTTGATAGTGCTTGGCTCCTGACCCAGGCATTCCCTTTCGTGTGAGGGACGTAAACGTAGATGGCCAGACGGTCAGACTGCAGCTGTGGGACGCAGGGTGGACCGAGGCGTGGGCTGCCGTGGACGCCTCGTCCCACGACGCCCGTGCAGCTTCCGCCCTTCTGCTGGTGTACGATGTGACTAGGGAAGACACCTATGAGAGCGTCAGGATGTGGTGGGTGTCTGTTCAGTGACACAAGTTTGCTTTTTTTCCACAGATATAAAGGCTTGAATTATGAAACGCATTTGCAGGACTTTTCAAAGGTCACAACCATATTTTGAAACTTCTTTCCCACCCAAACTAGTTTCAAAAGGCTTTACCTAGTTGAAAATACACAGATTTTTAAGTATTTATACAGTTCTTGTGACAGAACAAGGTTCTTATATTTAAGAGGAAAAAAAATTTGTAAATGCCTAATTACTCTGTAACAAAATTTTACTTTTGTCTTATTCTTGGCCTCAAACCATAATTTTCTAGTTATTTCCATCTAAACAAAAAAGAAAAAAAAATTGAACCTAAAAATTTGCTTTTGTGGTTAGAACAACGAATTTACATTTTTGTCATATTTCATTATAGTATGAGTTACTGTTGGTTTTCATGTCAAGTAAAGACCTTTGCAAAATCTCAATTGTTTATCCAATTGCTTTTGAAATGTTGCAAATAAGTTAAAACTGAAAAAAAAAATATAAAGTGTTCTAAAGATTTTTAAAAATTTTAATAAGGTAATTCTTGAACTAATCAGATCTAGCAAGAAATTTCTCATATTCAGAAGAATTTACTTACATTTTAGAAATCTCAAATCTTGAATGTTCTATCAGACACTTTTAGAAGTTTCTAGAACATTCAATTCAATGCTATTCAATGTAAACATTTCCAGAATATTCTAGAACTTTCTAGAATACAGTAGATATATGTAGAAGCATCAATGTTACTGTATGTAAAGCGTATGTACCTCACGTCATTATTCCTCGGTATTTATAAGTGAAATGTTCAATAGTTTTCTATTTGCATGAAAACGTGTAATATGTGTAAGTATCAGTATTTAATGCTATATTAAGCACCGAAGCCGATGCTCACTTGTTAGTAGTGTGGGGTTAACCTGCTAGTCGCCTGCGGGCATCACTCACGGCCAAGTCGCGCTCAGACAAAGACGGGCAGGATGGTGACCGAGGTAAATACTTTAATTTTGTAGTAAAAACTGATTGTCATAGTGCTAAGTTAATTGCATGTATTGTTAATGAAAATTGTAATATGTTGAAAGTGTTTAATATCCGTGTATAATGTTATTTTGTAAGAAATTGAGACCGAGAACTTGTTCGCAGTTCTTACGGTCATGCCTACCTCATCAATAAACGTGTCAAGGAGAACTGCCTTTCCTCGACCCTACGATGATGGGTGTGATCAGTAAAACAGATCACCTGAGAGCCAATTGATGCCCAGCCGGTGCGGCTACAATCAACGATTTTCTAGAATCTACAAGAATTTTCTAGAATGATTCAGAATATTCTAAAATAGGTTCAAGAATATTCTAGAAAGATTGAGAACATTCTGAAACACATTCTAGAAAGACTAAGAATTTTCTATAGTACTGTTTGACAATATAAAAGTAGGGGCTTGCAGACCACCAATCAGTTCTGCTTTATGCTGCCTGAGAAGACACATCACAAAAGGAAATGGCATCAAGAGGCTGCAATCATTCTCCAGATGCATTCTGCTACATATGTGATCAATTCATCAAGACAAGAGCAAAGAAGTTCTCCGTGACAGTGGAAAAAATTGTGAAGCTTACAAAGCTTATTTTGCTGTGCCAATTGGAGACCAAACACAAGACCTGGGCACCTCATCTTGCTTGTGAGCATTGTAATATAACACTAGAAGGTAAAATAGCTGTTAGTTTTTCAAGAGTAAAATCCAATTAAGAATTAATAATAAAAATAGAATAAGTTTAGCAGAAGGTCATACTGTTGTTCTTTTACAGGATGGTATAGAGGAGAAAACAGAGCCATGAAATTTGATATTCCTAGAATATGGTATGAACCTACTGATCACTCAACTGACTGCTTTTTCTACATGGTGAATCCTTCCAAATGCTGATCTGGAAAAAATGCACCTGCTGTTTTTTATCAAGACAGTCCATCTTCTGTTGCACCAGTACCACACAGTGCTGATCTTCCTGTACCAGCTTCTCCAGAAAGAAGTCAACTATCAGAAGAAAGCAGCAAGTCAGATGGACTAAACAGAGAGGAAGCTGTGACATCAGAGATACAGTTGTAGTTGAGAGGAATCCTTACTACCCAAACCAAAAAGACCTCAATGACCTCATCAGAGATCTTGGTTTGGCAAAGTCAAATTGTGAGCTTTTGATTTCAAGGGTGAAGGAATGCGATTTACTTGATGACAGTGTGAAAGTGACCAGCCAAGTAAAACGTCACAAACATTTCTCCAGTAAAGCATTTCCAGCAAAAGAGGACAGGGTATGCTACTGCAATGATGCATCAAGCTTGTTTGATGCTATTGGAATTGCTTGCAATGCAGATGAATGAAGACTCTTCATTGGCAGCTCCTCTAAAAACCAGAAAGCTGTACTTCTACACAATGAAAACAAGTATCCATCTCAACCTCTTGCTCATTCTATGCATTTTAAAGAGGACTACAGCAGTGTAAAGCTTCTACTGGAAACTGAACTACAATAAGTATGGCAGGGAAGTTATTGGAGACTTCAAGATGGCTTTCTTGATGGGACTACAAGGAGTTTTACCAAGAATCCCTGTTTTCTTTGCCTTAGGGAAAGTAGAGACAGAGCAGCACATTACCAGAGAAAGCACTGGCCTCCAAGGACTGAACACTGCAGTGGAAGCACACAGTATCAAACATGAGCCATTGGTGAATCCTCAAAAGGTTTTGTTTCCTCCTCTACATATCAAATTGGGTCTCATGAAACAGTTTGTTACAACTCTTGACAAGGAGTCTGCCGCCTTCAAATATCTTCAAGACTTCTTTCCTAAGCTTTCAGAGGCAAAGGTGAAAGCTGGTATCTTCATTGGACCACAGATAAGGAAAATTATGGAGTGCTCAGAATTTCTACTGAATCTCACAGAAAAGGAGAAGAAAGCTTTCATTGCTGTAGTACAGGTCTTTCTTGGCAATAACAAGGCTGGTTGAAGCTTTAGTAAAAAACTATGGTGAGGTGGGCTGCAGAATTTCCTTGAAGGTCCATATCCTAGATGCTCACCTCAACAACTTCAAGAAGAATATGGGAGCATATTCAGAGGAACAAGGGGAGTGCTTCCACCAAGATATAATGAACTTTGAACAGAGATATCAGGGATCCTTCAATGAAAACATGATGGGAGACTACATTTGGGGGCTCATATGTGAAAGTGATTTGTTGTATTCACGCAAAAAAAAAAAGTAAAATAAAATAAAATAAATAAATAAAAAATAAATAAATCCTAAAAAAAAAGTTTCAGAAGTTTTAGAATAAATTTTTGTCATTTGATTTTTTTTTTTTTTTTTGTTTGCTGTCCAAAAATGTGGAAATCGTGAAAATTAGCTATTTTAGTGCAAAAAATCATTCTAAAAGCCACACAAGCAAAGTTTAACAGGAATAATGGACATTTTCTATTGTTTTGCAATGAAAAGAGTTGGAAAATAACACTTGCTTGTCCAAGACCAAAATCGTGTTACATAGTGTTGTTATCTCTGCAGTCTTAGAAAATAATTGTGGTGAGCAAAACGTTTCAGAATATGGGTCTTTTCAGTCAAGTTCTCATTAGTTTATCTTTGTTAAACAATCATTAAATCACTGCATAACACTTTTTTTTCTCTTTATACTAGCTAGTGTACTTCAGTGGCGCAGTAGCTTTACATTACACCTTCCTCTTATTTTATACTGTATTTTTTTATTTATTTATTTTTTTTTTTTTAGTGTAATGTGAATCCAAAAAACCTAGCAAGAACCTAAATATTTGTTACTGTTTTAAATCTTTTGTAATCTATTGTGATGCCTTTAAAGATACATGAAGGCGCTGTTCTAAACTAATGGAAATTTGTCTCACTAGGCTGCAGAGAGTGAAATCGGCTGGACGTTGCACAGACCGGGTTGTTATGATGGTTCTTGGGGACAACTGTCACTTTCAACGTGATGATCGGCAGGTGAGAGAGAGAGAGAGAGAGAGAGAGAGAGAGAGAGAGAGAGAGAGAGAGAGAGAGAGAGAGAGATTTAATTAACTCCTTTTCCATCCTCTTTCCTTGATTCCTTTCCATTAGTCCGTCTTTCTCTTCCTTATTTCATATTCTATTTTTTTTTTTTTTCCATCCATTTCTTATCCCTCTTACTCCCTTTCTTTCATACTTCTTGCATCTCTAACCTCTAATTTAATTTTTTTCTTCCCTTTCCTTTCTCCTTCACTTTCAATTCCATATCAGAAGTTGATAAATTTTAAATTTTTTTTCATCCATTACTTGCTAGGTGACGTGGGAGCGAGGCAAGGAGCTGGGGCGAGAGGGACGCGTGGCGTTCTTAGAGGTCTCCTCTGTCACCGCCGCCAATCTGGAAACGGCCCTCAAGTCCGTGGCTCGCGCTGTGCTGGCTAAGGTTAGAAGTTAGAATTAGATACACCAATAGCTTTTTTTTTTTTTTTTTTCATGTAGGAGGGACACCGGCCAAGGGCAACAAAAATCCAATAAAAAGAAATGCTCACTGTGATGGCGGCCCCCCAATAGGGTACAAAGCGGTAGTCAAAAATTGAAGGATGTGTCTTGAAACCTCCCTCTTGAAGGAGTTCAAGTCATAGGAAAGTGGAAATACAAAAGCAGGCAGGGAGTTCCAGAGTTTACCAGAGAAAGGGATGAATGATTCAGAATAATGGTTAACTCATCCATTAGAGAGGTGGACAGAATAGAGGTGAGAGAAAGAAGAAAGTCTTGTACAGCGAGGCTGCGGGAGGAGGGGAGGCATGCAGTAAACAAGATGAGAAGAGCAGTTAGCATAACGGTAGAAGATAGCAAGCGATGCAACATTGCGGCGATGATAAAGAGGCTGAGGACAGTCATTTAGAGGAGAGGACTTGATGAGACGAAAAGATTTTGATTCCACCTTGTCTAGAAGAGCGATATGAGTGGAACGCCCCCGCCCCACCAAAGACATGTGAAGCATACTCCATGCAAGGACGGATAAGGTCCTTGTACAGACTTAGAAGCTGGAAGGGTGAAAAAAAAAAACCGGCGGAGACGTCTCAGAACTCCTAACTTCATAGAAGCTGCTTTAACTAGAGATGAGATGTGAAAGTTCCAGTTTAGATTATAAGAAAAAGACAGACTGAGAATGTTCAGTGTGGAAAAGGAGGGCAGTTAAGTGGATAGTTGTCTGGAAGGTTGTGTTGAGTTGATAGGCTTTGAACTCCATTTTTACTAAACGTATCGCAATTACATGGGTCAAAAATGATGAATTAAATGTGTATACTATTCTACGAGTAATATGTCCTACTGAAACGTTATGAACATTCTAATATAATTCTACGGGATAAAAATTGGTTGCAGGAATCGGCGGCTGCCCACCAGTCCTCAAGCAACGACAGAAGCACGTGTTCATTGCAGTAAAGTCTCGTTTACACGGGGCAAGTAGAGAGGCAAGTCAAGTGTACAAGTTGCCCGCTTTCACTTTTCATAGGCAAGCAGTGATAACAAGTAATTTACACGTAAGCAAGTAATAAGAGCAACCAAGGTCCATATACACGGTGTATATAGATCTTGAGAGCAACTACACTCTAAGATGATGTTGCACGTTTGACGAGCACACATCCGTTTTTCCACATGATAATGGATTCTACAAAGATTGTGTTTAATAAGGTGTCGAAACAATTGTGTGGTGAAATATTGAAGACAGCCTGAGGGATGAGTAAAGGTACGCGCACAAAGAACGCGCGAGAAACCAGCGCCGATCCGTTGGGACTCGCGCTGGTTTCCGGCGCTGGTAGGTGAGCACAAAGGACGCTGGTAATCTGCTCTGACCAGCGCGGGGAGGGACATGGTAGAGCAGTTTTATCAGCCAGTCGTGATTCATCAGCTGTAAAACAAACATGTCAAGCTCATTGTCTGATGAGCTAATAACACACACACACACACACACACACACACACACACACATTCTTTCTTTCACAGTCTAGTTCTTTGCTGATTTCTGCCTACAGCTTGTCAACAACATTCCTGTTTGCGTGGAGCTTATTTCCCTTATCCCACAATGGTGGTTTCTCAAATACTTTGCTGATAAGTAATTCGATGTCCATCCTGAAACAGACGTCTACTCGCGCGAGAAAGTAGGCAAGTATGGTTCTGGGGAAACAGGAAAGCTGGTTGACGCGGGCTGCCTGCGCCGACAAGCTCTGTGCACGCTTACACTTGTTTATATGGTGTAATTCTGTGCACGCTTACACTTGTTTATATGGTGTAATTTTGGCTCTGGTTGGTGCATGAATTTTTAAAGCTTACTTGGAAATAATGGGATACATAGAAGAATACATGATTATTCCGGTGTGTAGAAAAGTCCACAGTACGAAAAGATGTTTCAGTGAAGAAAATTGTCATGCAGGAAGTTTATTTGATTTGAGATTAAAATATTACAAATTTATGTACACGACGTAACTCGCGCCTCATAAATTTGATATGTGGCATTTTGTTTTATTCAGCACCTACATAGATTTAAGACCGAGAAACTATTTCCTAGCGTTTAAAATGGAGAAATAATACTTCTTTGAAAACTAGAGATAATGTGAAATCTTCATGTAAAATCTTTTGTAATTAATCGTCCTATAGCCCCAGGGTACATAAATTTCTAAAAAGCTCACAGATTGATGCTTGAACTTAAGAAGATTGAAGAACACTGACTTACACAACACCTGTTATGCGACTGAACTGGAGAGGAAAGCGAGCAAGTATTATGTTCACACAAGCCAAGTCAGAGACAATTACGTAGCTTGCCATGGTGGGCTGAGATAAAGCAAGTTGTCTTAGAACTGCTGCCTATTCACTTGGCTTGCCTGGGAGCTTGCCTGGTAACTTGCCTCTTACTTGACTTGGCCAGTTTTGTTTGTCAAGTTTATATTTGCACACGGCAAGTAACATGTAGCAAGTAATTTGTAGACTTGCCTTGCCTCCCTACTTGTCCCGTATGAACGAGGACTCGTTCTGGACTCCGGAATGCTGCCTGGAGTCAGCGGCGGCCCAGCAGTCTTCCAGCAACACCAGAAGCATGTGTGTGTTGCAGTAAAGACGTGTGCTGGACTCAGGACTGTTGCTAATCAAATTTAAGAAAGCATCCTCGTATTGCATATTGAGGCTAATAACTGCATTGACTTAAAACTGATAAGCTGCCGTGGTGAAAGGAAAATTAAGTGAACGTAAGACTCTCTCTCTCTCTCTCTTAGCCAATGTCCTGCTGATTGGTTTCCCGAATGAAGAACATGACATGTAGTATCGCTGCAGCAGAGAGGAGTGCATAGTGCCAGTAGAGTCCCGCCAGCGTAAGCACTTCCACCATTGTGCTGTAGAGTTGAAGGGCGGCGATGGTTATGAAATTCAGCCATAACAGACACACGCTCAGCCCCTGCCAAGGTGAGAGACATTACCACCTGTCAGGATTGTAATGTATGTGATGTCTTTTATCTTTTCTTCTTTTTATTATTATTCCTATTATTATTATTATTATTATTATTATTATTATTATTATTATTATTATTATTATTATTATTATTATTATTACATATTATTATTATTATTATTAATTATCATCATCATCATCATCATTAAAGATAAAGGAAGCAGGAAAAGTACTTGCATGTTGGACTGAAAAGATCTTTAAACATGGAACGTTGGATTTTAGTGTAAAGAGAGGGTTACCTGAGGGAATAGTGGTACCCATTGTGCTGTGTGTTGTTAAAACATGGAGCATAGCGGGGAAGAAACAGTTAAATGTAACGGGAAAGAGGTGTTTGAGGAGTATGTGCGGTGTGACATGGAGAGACAATAAAAAATGAGGAGGTACGAAGAGCGTGTTTTGTGAGAGTTGGCCGGACTGGCGGATCAGTGTGCATTAAGAGTACGTGACACGAGTGGCAGATGTACTTGAAGGTATTATAGGAGATGATTAGTGGCATAGTTACCTGTGCCCTGATGCTTGTGGGGAAATACTCCACCGCTATCAGTAATGGTAAGGAACTCAAGCCGGCAGCATTGGCGAAGGCGATCCCATTGAAGCAAAACACAGGAAACAACCGGTTTTCCACTTCGCCACCACTGCTCAAATACAATAATTTGGGAATGTACTTAAAATGGAGTAAATACAAGAATGCAGTCTACATTCGCTCCAAAACTCTTTTTAACAATATTAGCTCTGGCTTATAAACACTCAAAACACTCCTAACTTAACTGTCATCTGTAATGTCATGGCAAGATGCGAAAAGAAAAACTAAAGCAGACATTCGTTTGAATAAATGCCATGGTTCAGTCGGTTAAAGGTCGGCATTCTGGTGTGCTATGTAAGGGTTCGGATCCCATTCATTCTTTCCTCTCTGATCTAATATAGATGTATTTTTTCAGTGGTTCATAGTGGAAAGGATTTTTTTCATTCAGTAGTTACACATCCACCACATTCTCTGACCCTTCCATTTTAACACATTCCTCTTCCTCTCTTCACATCAATCTTTCCCTTTCATCTTTATTTCACTCAGCGATCACACATTTAGCTTTCATTAATGTACCTACATCAAGGTTTCTCAACCTGGGCCATAATATGATTTCCCGCTGGCAGCCATGAAAAATTTTCAGGGGTCACAGGACAAAATTAGGAAAGTGGGAGGACACAAATTTCATAGTAAGGGTTGTAATGTTCCTAAATTTGCGTTGCTAATAATAAGCCTAATAATTTCATGCTGGTGCAATGTTGTTTTCTTTTCAGCTGTTTTAGTGTTTTATTTAGCAACTTTCTGCTATAATTATATCGACATTCCCTTAACATGAGTTGACAACAGTGGATTATCACGCACTTTCAGTCCTCAGTTACGCACCATCTGTCATATTGATTTAATTAAAATTGAGGTGTGAATTCCAAGTCCATAGTTCAGTCCTAATTATACTATATCTACTTCTTAAGTTAAAAGGAAAAAATAATAATTAACTCAGGGAGGATACGAAAACTCAAATTGTCTTGGAGGGAGACCAATGGCTAAAAAAAAAAAAAAAAAAAGAATGTTGAGGAAGCCTGGTGTAACTACATAAAAGAGCGAATACTTATGAACTACAGATGTGTCGTGGCTCCCACACCTTGGTGCCTCAGGTAGATAGGAGACCGTCGCGCTGTCGTCCAGCGAAGGTAACAGTCTGATGTCAGGCTCATGTCCGGGCAATGGTGCAGGCGGTAGAAAGTAAGTATAGAATCCCAGCATAGCGTAGCCAGTAGCCATGAACACAAGGGACACTATCAAACACAAGCGGCGTCCCACGCGGTCCACCACGCTGCCCGAGAGAATGACGCCACTCAGACTCACCGAGGAGATGATGAGGGTGCTCAGGTTGTGGTCCATTGTGACGCCGAGGTCTTTCAGCATGCGTGTTGTGTACGATATAATGACATCTGAGCCACAGAATGCCCGTAAGAAAATCAGTACAAACAGTGGCACCATTTTGTTCAACATACGAGTATCTTTTTTAATCAAGGCAGTGTATCCCGAGCTGCCGTCTTCCCGTTCATTGCGGAGTTTTAGAAGCGACAACTCTGCATCCACGTCAGCTTTCGGACCTCTGACTACCCTTAGAACTCTGCGTGCCTCGGCCTCCTTGTTCTGCACGGTGAGGAATGCGGGAGTCTCGGGCAGTACCAGCCACACACTGATGCCGTATATAACTAACAGAATAACGTTGATCATGGCCATCTTGTACCATGATAAGTCAGTTGCAGTCGCCGCTACCGTCAAGTATCCCACGAACTTCATGACTTCTGTAGTGATAGTAGCCATGCCGCGGAAGCTGATGTTGGTGATTTCAGCAGCATATATCTTTGAGGAGATCAACATGATCAAGGTGCCGAATCCGCAGAAGAACCTATGAGAATGTCACTGTTGCTTTACATATAGTATATATATAGGTGCACACACCACAGTATCACCACCACCACTATCACCACAACAATCTCTACTACTACTAGTACTGCTACTGTTACAACAACAACAACAACAACAACAACAACAACAACAACTACTATTACTACTACTACTACTACTACTACTACTACTACTACTGCTACTATTATGGGACAGTCTTCAGTATTTTATCATGAGTATTTTCGAAATTATACAAACAATTATTGAAAACTCAGCGTGGCAACCACACCCTGCACTGGCACACGCTCTGAGTACATGTACACGTCTCGCGCGTCTTGTTATTTATTTATTTATTTATTTTACTTTATTTATTTATTTTTATTTTATTTATTTATTTATTTATTTATTTTATTTTTTTTCCATATTACAGGCATAATTTCTGTTCATTGTGTTACCTTCTAGTTATTCCTTACATTCCCTACCTGCCGACGAGGATCAGGGTATTATTATATGCGAAGATGATGAAGAACCAGCCTAAAATGAGCGGGAAACAGCCGTAGATGTTCGACAAGCGGCGACCAAAACTCCCAGTCAGCCAACCACCAAGGAACACTGACGTCGTCTTGCCAGCAAACGATAAGCTGCCTGGTGGTGGGTGGGAAAAAAAAAAAAAAAACGTGTCACTGGCCATCTTTGTGGGTAAGAAAAGACTCATTTAGGTGTGACGTGCGAGTCAGATGCGTAACGTGATTTATGGACAAGTGAGTTTGTGACACATAATGACCCATCTATGGGTAGGACTGCAACCATTCGCACACCACACATCAGTGTCGTGTTCGTAGCTGCCCTCTAGTACGCAGTTGTTCGCTCTTTGTTTAAATAAATAAATAAAATAAATAAAATAAAATATAATAAAAAAGCCTAATTACTGTGAACACTTAATAGGGTCTGTTTCATCCCCATATTCGGCTTATTTTTAGCCAAGTCATTAGCCATGTTGGTGACAGCATGTTGTGCTCCTAGCTGTTCACCCAAGAACTGCGCATATTCAGAACCTATTGTTTACAAACAAAGTCGTGTTGATAAACATTATCTGTTCGCTGCTGTCCACAACAACATGGCTGAAGACTTGGTTAAAAGATTAGCCAAATATAGGGATGAAATAAACCCTATAAAGAGTTCACAGCAGTCCAGCTTTTGTTTGTAAACAAAGAGCTGACAGCTATGGAGGTATAAGGGGACAGCTACGAACAGGGACAACGAAGTTACAATCCCTCACCTAACATTCCTTACCTACTTGCTGCTAAATGAGATGTTAAGTTTGGTTGGTTAGTTAGCTTAGGCTGGGCTAGGTTATATTGGTGGTTAGATTAGGTTAGTCTAGGTTAGATTGAGTTAGCCTAAGTAGTTAGGCTAGGTTGAGCTAAGTGGTTAGGTCACATTGGGTTGAGTTAAGCTAGGCTAGGTAAGTAATGGCAGCGATGGTTACCAGGCCAGTCCTTCTTTCAGCTCCGGTGGGCGGAAGAATGTGGCACTTACCTACCATGTCCATTTCCCAGGGTGTGAAGTGGAGCTGATGGTTGAGTAGAGTGGAGTTGTCGGAAGAAAGCTGGGTGGAGAAGGCATTGGGCCAGGACAGGACAAGGCCGAACTCGAAAGAACTCAGCGAGATCAGGAGTATCATTATGACCTGTAACTGTATCTGCTGGTATCTGTGTCTAGATGAATTACTGCGAATACCATTATCACCTATAACTGTATCTGCTGGTATATGTGTCTAGAGAAATTACTGTTTTTCAATTTGTTACTCCTTATCCCTTCCTGCCTACCTGCTTCAGCGTGGGTCTCAGCACTGCACCCATCGGAGCGCCCACCACAAAGTCACACAGGTGGGGACCGAGAGGTGCTTGCATCTGCAGCATTTGTTGGGCGAGGCTCATGATGGCTGGGGATACCTGCTGCTCTTGCGCCCCAGTGCCACCCACACCCTCGCCAGCTTGTATAAGCACTGAAGCGCCCCCTTGAACCTTCTCAGTGCCATTCTGTCACGGAGGGAAGCTGAATGGTAATGATTCACAAAAGTTGTCGGTCTACTTTTGGAGACACGGTGAACTTCCTTCCTCGTTTCACCTCGAAGATCTTTAATAGGTCTTAGTGGAGGCTCTAAAAGTTTTTCAAGGATGATTTCATGTTTATAATGAGAGTTCAGCAAGGATTCTGCATCATTTAGTAAAAAAAAAAAAAAAAAAAAAAAAAAAGCATGAGAACCATCTTTGGCCTTTGAGGACAATCATAATGATGTCTCAGATATCCCTCAACTTGAATGTGAATAAGTAAGTAGAGAGTGTTTAGACGTGCTTCCTTAGCTAAGACAAAAGTAAGAAATAAAAGAAACAAGCTCTTAAAAAGCATTATGATGATTAAGTCATACTGTGTTAAATCATTCCTGCTGCAAGGATTTTATAGTATCAGAAGAGATGCTGAAGAAATTCAAGTATTATATTATGTATGACCACGATGAAGATAATGAAGGCGATATTGATAATACAGAACCTGATGATGTGGAATTGATGGTTGAAGTTTTACAAGAATTATGAATAGCTGTATGGTACGAAGATGTGCTGAATTTATGTCTTTTCTGTTTTTGGTGTGTATGGGGGGAGTCAATAAATCTCAGCCCAAATAAAGGATTTGAACTTTTGGACATTTTCGAAAATATTTTGCCCCCAGCAAAAAATAAATAAATAAATAAAAATAAAAGGAGTAAAGCTGCCAATAAAATTTTGCGGGACGTGGCAACCCTGATTCACACTTCCCTTGGCCCCCGACAGAGACGAGAAAGTACTCTTGTCCTCACTTTGAGGTGATCAGTCACAGCTTGGAGAATGTGATCCGGAAAAAGGCTCCTTCATACCAAGTAGTACACACTTCTACCACACTCAGTTGTCCCGCACCTGAGTGAGACCATATTAATGATAACGATAATAATAATGATAATAATGATAATAATAATAATAATAATAATAATAATAATAATAATAATAATAATAATTATTATTATTATTATTATTATTATTATTATTATTATTATTATTATTATTATTATTGTTATTATTATTATTATTATTATTATTATTATCATTATTATTATTATCATTATTATTAATATGCATATTAATAATAATGATAATGATGATAGTGAAGGCAGTGGGTGGAGCCTATCTGGTGGGCGGAGCTATGCATGTCTACCCAAAACATTAGGAAGAGTCGTGAGCAAATCCTAGCTAAAATTTTTTTTTTTTCCCTTAATTCCTCCATATATCATGTGATTAGTAATTATCAATATGATTGAACGGATACAGCATGAATTGCACTTACAAGTTTAAGAGAAAAAACAGCCAAATTTCCCTTCCTTCTTTACACTATGAAAAGCAAATATTTACTCACGGGTGCTACTTTGGCTTGTTATCTACCTGTCATGTATCTACTTTGGTATGCAATCTAAACTTTATATTGCGATCTACGTGTTATGAATCTACTTTTGTATGCGATCTACACTTTGTACAACAAGAAAAGTTGTACTTATCAAGAACAAGGAAAACACTTGTCTTGGTTTCGAGAGAAAATGTCTGGTTAGAGAGTCTGAAGCATGTTCAAGTGTTGAAGTTCAAAGAAGAGACCGTGAGACACTTCATCCAGTTATTTAGAGAGAAGTCGCTGAAGGCTCAATAATCCATTCCGACGACTGGCCAGCTTACTCTAATTTAAACTAACTCAAATTTCGTCATTGTTCCGTAAATCATCGGCAATATTACGTCGATCCTAACATTCTGCTGGCAGATGATGAGAAAAGAAGCTCCTGACCTTTAGAATTTTTAAGCGATGTACTGTAAGTGATGTTCATTGCTAGAATACGAATAAAAAGAATAAAAAAAAATTTTAATTTCATTTTCTCTATTATATGTAATTCCAAATAAAATTTGTAAGGTTTAGATACTTTTTCCTCGTAGATAATAAGCCAAATTACGGTGTAGATATTTTTCCTTGTAGATAACAAGACTATGCTACTATGCTAATATGTTACAACAGCCAGTGGGGTGTGCTACAGCAACCAGTAAGTTAAGCAAAAAAAAAAGGTCGTGGGAGCTTCTTGGTGACAGTCTTTTAGGTGAATAGATGGAGTATCAATATCATAAAACATGCTGCATAGATGATTTTCTCTACATTTTCCTTCATATCTAAGGGAAACACAATACACAGACGAACATTACAGTATATATACATGCATGTAATAGCGAGCCTATTTTAATTGTTTTGTTTTTGTCCTTGGTCTGGTTCTCCTGTAAATAAAAAAAAGACCACCCCAATATGAGATTCTGTTAAATCCATCTCCCTTTTTTTTTTTTTTCTACAAAATATGCATAATAACTATTTGCTATTCTTACAGTATGGTGGGCTAGGTTAGATCGAATTAAGTGATATATTATTTGCAGTGATGGATTAAGCGATGGTGATGGCAGCCCTGGAATGACTTTAAGGGAGGCCACCGTGGGCCTACGCAAAAAGGGGGGGCCAAAATAGTTAGGTATTCAGATGTTCCAATTGAAAAAAGAAAAAAAAAAAAAAGATGGCCAGGGAATTAGAGGCGCCCATGACTGCCTCACCGCCCAGGGCTCAAGACACCCTTACTCCAACACTGTATTTTGCAGAATTTTTCAAGGTTTTGAGAAATTACTATGTTTTAAAATTAATTGTGAAGAGGCACAAGGAACTATATATTCCAGTAATTTGAATACTGTTTGCTTGTGTAAGTCCTAACTGTCAGTCAGAAAATTAATATTGCAGCAGAGGAGTTTGTGACATACTAACGTGCCAAGATTTATCACATCATTTATCATTTCTAATACGTAGTTAATAGTAAGTGTTCATTGCACTTATGGTTATATATATATATATATATATATATATATATATATATATATATATATATATATATATATATATAGAGAGAGAGAGAGAGAGAGAGAGAGAGAGAGAGAGAGAGAGAGAGAGAGAGAGAGAGAGAGAGAGAGAGAGAGAGAGAGAGAGAGAGAGAGAGAGAGAGAGAGAGAGAGAGAACTCTACATTACTTTAATTCGATTTGTTTGCATGTGGATCTCACAGAAGACGAACTGCAAGTTAAATTCTTGAAATAACTCGTCACATGATCTTCCGGGTCTTTTGGCGCACTCATGACTTAACCCAGTTTTTTAGCATTTCATGCGATAATTGGCCATGAAAATCTCTACACTTTAACGGTGAAATGATACCTCACCATCGTTACTCCTCCTGGTACAACTATAAGCCGAACAAGCAGGCATAATGGGAAAAAAGTTGAGGTGGGTGAGTGTCTGGCTTATCGGTAACTGAGCAATGTTTTGGGTTGACTTCCGAGAAGGGAGCGGAGCTTAGCGGCTTCACTTCTGTGACATCATGGCCTTTTCCGTTATTCTTCCTCCAAGGTAAATTGTCACGTGTGGAACATTGCTGCTTGATTGGCTTTTTTTTTTAGGCCAAAACTTCTTTTTTTTTTTCAAGCATTTGGCCTAAGGATATAGTAATAGTTTGGAGTTAATTACCGAATCTGGCTTATTTATTTATTTATTATTATTTTTTTTTTGGGGGGGAGGGCTTTTCCTGAATATGTGGCTTTCCATTTAGCGAGAATAAGCTTATTTAATATGGTGAGTTCATTTGCCGCCTCCTAAGACAAAAATTAATTGAGTACGCGTATGTTTTCCTTAATTTTCTTTTGTTACCTTGGTTATCCATACAATTTATCTCATTTTCTCTTATTGTTATTGAATAACAATAAGAGAAAATTGGACAAAACAACTGGGTGGTAATGTTGATGGCGCATGAAGTCTACGGCTGAATTTTAGCGTTTTTTTTTTTTTTTTTTTTTTTACGTGTCTGATGTAATTTTAGGTCTCCTATCAACAGTAACCTATGTTCATGAATAAGTCAGGAGTATGTTGGTGGGGTAATGACTATTCTAATACCGTATATAAGTAGCTGGCTGCAGTAAGGGGCCAAACGTCAAAAGTAAACAAACAAGTAAATAGACTTGCTTAGAGGAATAGCGAGTGTAGAGAAATTTGATATCATTGCTTTAACTGAAACTTGGTTAGATATGTCAGGAAAAGTATTTAATCCAGAGGTTAAGATAGATGGGTATACAATGTTCTATAAAGATAGAGAAAACAGGAGAGGAGGTGTCGCGTTATACGTTAGGGACACATTACAGTGCTGTATGAACAATAGAATTAAAACAGATAACAAAGCAGAGTCGATATGGGTAGATATTAAGGAAGGATCGCAGTCAGTAGTACTAGGGGTAGTTTACAGACCACCGACCAGTACAGAGGAAATTAACACCTCACTGTGGCAGGAATTAAATAGAGCAGGCAGGTACAGTCAGGTATGTGTGGTAGGAGATTTTAATTTTAGGAATATCGACTGGAGTCTGATTGTGGGTAACAAGGAAGCAGAGGAATTCCTTAGGGTAATTCAGGATAATTTTTTAAAACAGGTAGTCGTAGAACCCACAAGGGGGAATAATATTCTAGATTTAATTCTTACTAACAGGGAGGAAGCAGTCACGCAGGTAGAGGTTGGAGGACAGCTAGGTAACAGTGACCATAGGGAAATTAGGTACAATCTAGAATGGGAAGAAACTGTTAGAAATAAAAACACTAGTAAAATACCTGACTTTAGGAGAGCAGATTTTGAAGAATTGAAAAGGTACCTCCAAGGAGTGGACTGGCAAAGGATGCAGGGTGAGGTCAGGTCAGGGACGGAGTTCAGAGAGATAAGGCAGGTTGAGGGAGGTGAGGTGAGGCTCCAGAAGGGAGGAGGAAAGAGGAAGGGGGGAGATAGGTGTGAGTATGTTGGAATGTCAGGTCATGCTGAAATGAGAGATGAAAGGTCGAGGCGAGTTGATGAGGGTGGGGAGAGGATGGTAGGGAACGAGATGAGGAGATTAGGTGAAGTAAATGTAGATGAATTGTATAAATATTTCGTAGATAAAGTTCATACAGGTCAGTTAGCAAATATCCCGTATAAAACAATAAGATCACAAAAAAATGACCCTAAATGGATGACTGCTAGGTTAAAGCATTATATAGGGCGTAAGAGAAGTATATATAAGAGATTAAAGGCAGGTGAGGAAGTTTTAAGGACACAGTATAATGAATTAGTTAGATCAGTCAGGAAGTTAACGAGGAAAGCTAAGGACAATTATGAATTAAAGGTAGCCAGCCAGGCGAAGACGGACCCCAAGGGATTTTATCAGGTATACAGGACGAAAAATAAGGATACTGTAGGTCCATTAAAGGCAGCAGATGGGGAGCTGGTTAGTTCTGGGGATGAGATTAGTAAACTTCTGAATGATTATTTTTTAACTGTCTTCACTCAGGAAAACATGCAGGATATGCCAGATAGTGAACAGGTGTTTAGAGCAGATGAGTATGAGAAGCTGACGGATATTTCCATAACTAGGGAGATAGTGGAGCAGGAGATAGATAGGCTAAAAAAGTTCAAGTCACCAGGACCTGATGAAATATATCCCAGAGTACTGAAGGAATGTAAAAAGATTATTAGTGAGCCGTTAGTTTCTGTCTTTAGGAAATCACTGGAGTCGGGTGAGGTACCAGTAATGTGGAGGCAGGCTAATGTAGTACCCATCTTTAAGAAAGGGGATAAAACTTTAGCGTCTAATTATAGACCTGTCAGCTTAACTTCAGTTGTAGGTAAAATGTTAGAGTCAATAATAGCCAGGAACATTAGGGAACATTTAGACAAACATAACTTGATAAATCAGTCACAGCATGGCTTCACGAAGGGGAAGTCTTGCCTGACAAACTTGTTAAGTTTTTACAGTAAGGTGTACGAGGCAGTAGATAATGGTGATAGTTATGATATCTTATATCTGGACTTTAGTAAAGCATTCGACAAGGTGCCCCATCAAAGGCTCCTGCGAAAGGTTAGGGCGCACGGGATAGATGGGAAGGTGTTAGGTTGGATAGGGTCATGGCTTGGTAACAGGCGACAGAGAGTGGTAATAAACGGCTCGAAATCCGAGTGGGGTCATGTCATTAGTGGGGTGCCACAGGGATCAGTATTAGGGCCATTATTATTTCTAATATATATCAATGACTTGGATAGTGGAATTAGTAGCGATGTTAGTAAATTTGCGGATGACACAAAGATAGGTAGATTAATTAGGTCAGAAGCGGATGCCATCGCCTTGCAGACAGACTTAGATAGAATGAATGAATGGACGGATAGATGGCAAATGCAATTTAATATCAATAAATGCAAAGTGCTTAGCGTAGGTAGAGGAAACCCACACAATAGGTACACATTAAACACCCAAACTCTGGTAGGTACAGGGTACGAGAAAGATTTAGGAGTTATAGTTAGCTCTGAACTCCGTCTAGGGAAACAATGCATAGAAGCCAGAAACAAGGCAAATAGGGTACTAGGATTCATTTTTAGGAGTGTTAAAAGTAGAAGGCCGGAAGTAATATTAAAATTATACTTGGCGCTGGTCAGACCTCATCTAGACTACGCTGTGCAGTTCTGGTCCCCACATTACAGGAAAGATATAGGTCTATTAGAATCAGTACAGAGGAGAATGACTAAAAGGATACAGGGGATGAGGAGTATTCCTTACGAAGCGAGGTTGAAGCGGTTAAATTTACATTCTCTAGAGAGACGTAGGTTAAGAGGGGACCTGATAGAAGTCTTTAAATGGTATAAGGGTTATAACAAGGGAGATGTAAGCAAAATTCTTAGGATCAGCAACCAGGGTAGAACAAGAAATAACGGGTTCAAGCTTGAAAAATTTAGGTTTAGGAAGGAGATAGGAAAAAATTGGTTCTCAAATAGAGTGGTAGATGAGTGGAACGGACTCAGTAATCATGTAGTTAGTGCTAGGACACTAGAGAGCTTTAAGAGAAGATTAGACAAGTTTATGGATGGGGATAACAGATGGAAATAGGTAGGAGTGTTTCATACAGGGACTGCCACGTGTAAGCCTGGTCGCTTCTTGCAGCTTCCCTTATTTCTTATGTTCTTATGTTCTTAAGTAAATTGCATTTAAAGGTAAGCACACTGCGTGCGTCGGTCGTTCACTATCGCTTTACTTTACCTGTCTAGTGTGTCCTATTTAGAGTATATACAATTGTGTGTTATATCTCGTTATAGACTACATTTTCTTAGCTTTTACTTAATATACTTATGATTTCTTTACTTTTTTTTTTTTTTATGTAGAAGGGACACTGACCAAAGGCAACAAAAATCCGATAAAAAAAATACCCACTGAAATAGCAGTCCCATAAAAAGGGTCCAAAGCGGTGGTCAAAATATGAAGGATAAAGCGGTAGTAAAAAATTGAAGGATAAGCATCTTGAAACCTCCCTCTTGAAGGAATTCAAGTCATAGGAAGGTGGAAATACAGAAGCAGGCAGGGAGTTCCAGAGTTTACCAGAGAAAGGGATGAATGATTGAGAATACTGGTTAACTCTTGCGTTAGAGAGGTGGACAGAATAGGGGTGAGAGAAAGAAGAAAGTCTTGTGCAGCGAGGCCGTGGAAGGAGGGGAGGCATGCAGTTAGCAAGATCAGAAGAGCAGTTAGCATGAAAATAGCAGTAGAAGACAGCTAGATATGCAACATTGCGGCGGTGAGAGAGAGGCTGAAGACAGTCAGTTAGAGGAGAGGAGTTGATGAGATGAAAAGCTTTTGATTCCACCCTGTCTAGAAGAGCAGTATGAGTGGAACCCCCCCAGACATGTGAAGCATACTCCATACATGGACGGATAAGGCCCTTGTACAGAGTTAGCAGCTGGAGGGGTGAGAAAAACTGGCGGAGACGTCTCAGAACACCTAACTTCATAGAAGCTCTTTTAGCTAGAGATAAGATGTGAAGTTTCCAGTTCAGATTATAAGTAAAGGACAGACCGAGGATGTTCAGTGTAGAAGAGGGGAACAGTTGAGTGTCATTGAAGAAGAGGGGATAGTTGTCTGGAAGGTTGTGTCGAGTTGACAGATGGAGGAATTGAGTTTTTGAGGCATTGAACAATACCAAGTTTGCTCTGCCCCAATCAGAAATCTTAGAAAGATCAGAAGTCAGGCGTTCTGTGGCTTCCCTGCGTGATATGTTTACCTCCTGAAGGGTTGGACGTCTATGAAAAGACGTGGAAAAGTGCAGGGTGGTATCATCAGCGTAGGAGTGGATAGGACAAGAAGTTTGGTTTAGAAGATCATTAATGAATAATAAGAAGAGAGTGGGTGACAGGACAGAACCCTGAGGAACACCACTGTTAATAGATTTAGGAGAAGAACAGTGACCGTCTATCACAGCAGGAATAGAACGGTCAGAAAGGAAACTTGAGATGAAGTTACAGAGAGAAGGATAGAAACCGTAGGAGGGTAGTTTGGAAATTAAAGCTTCGTGCCAGACTCTATCAAAAGCTTTTGATATGTCCAAGGCAACAGCAAAAGTTTCACCAAAATTTCTAAAAGAGGATGACCAAGACTCAGTAAGGAAAGCCAGAAGATCACCAGTAGAGCGACCTTGACGGAACCCATACTGGCGATCAGATAGAAGGTTGTGAAGTGACAGATGTTTAAGAATCTTCCTGTTGAGGATAGATTCAAAAACTTTAGATAGGCAGGAAAATAAAGCAATAAGACGGTAGTTTGAGGGATTAGAACGGTCACCCTTTTTAGGAACAGGTTGAATGTAGGCAAACTTCCAGCAAGAAGGAAAGGTAGATGTTGACAAACAGAGCTGAAAGAGTTTGACTAGGCAAGGTGCAAGCATGGAGGCACAGTTTCGGAGAACAATAGGAGGGACCCCATCAGGTCCATAAGCCTTCCGAGGGTTTAGGCCAGCGAGGGCATGGAAAACATCATTGTGAAGAATTTTAATAGGTGGCATGAAGTAGTCAGAGGGTGGAGGAGAGGGAGGAACAAGCCCAGAATCGTCCAAGGTAGAGTTTTTAGCAAAGGTTTGAGCGAAGAGTTCAGCTTTAGAAATAGATGTGATAGCAGTGGTGCCATCTGGTTGAAATAGAGGAGGGAAAGAAGAAGAAGCAAAGTTATTGGAGATATTTTTGGATAGATGCCAGAAATCACGAGGGGAGTTAGATCTTGAAAGGTTTTGACATTTTCTGTTAATGAAGGAGTTTTTGGCTAGTTGGAGAACAGACTTGGCATGGTTCTGGGCAGAAATATAAAGTGCATGAGATTCTGGTGATGGAAGGCTTGAGTACCTTTTGTGGGCCACCTCTCTATCATGTATAGCATGAGAACATGCTGTGTTAAACCAAGGTTTAGAAGATGTAGGACGAGAAAAAGAGTGAGGAATGTACGCCTCCATGCCAGACACTATCACATCTGTTATGCGCTCAGCACACAAAGACGGGTCTCTGACACGGAAGCAGTAGTCATTCCAAGGAAAATCAGCAAAATACCTCCTCAGGTCCTCCCAACTACCAGAGGCAAAACGCCAGAGGCACCTTCGCTTAGGGGATCCTGAGGAGGGATTAGAGCGATAGGACAAGATAAAGATATGAGATTGTGATCGGAGGAGCCCAACGGAGAAGAAAGGGTGACAGCATAAGCAGAAGGATTAGAGGTCAGGAAAAGGTCAAGAATGTTGGGCGTATCTCCAAGACGGTCAGGAATACGAGTAGGGTGTTGCACCAATTGCTCTAGGTCATGGAGGATAGCAAAGTTGTAGGTTAGTTCACCAGGATGGACAGTGAAGGGAGAGGAAAGCCAAAGCTGGTGGTGAACATTAAAGTCTCCAAGAATGTAGATCTCTCCAAAAGGGAAGAGGGTCAGAATGTGCTCCACTTTGGAAGTTTAGTCAAAGAATTTCTTATAGTCAGAGGAGTTAGGTGAGAGGTATACAGCACAGATAAATTTAGTATGAGAGTGACTCTGTAGTCGTAGCCAGATTGTGGAAAACTCGGAAGATTCAAGAGCGTGGGCACGAGAGCAGGTTAAGTCATTGCGCACATAAACGCAACATCCAGCTTTGGATCGAAAATGAGGATAGAGAAAGTAGGAGAGAACAGAAAAGGGGCTACTGTCAGTTGCCTCAGACACCTGAGTTTCAGTGAGGAAAAGAAGATGAGGTTTAGAAGAGGAGAAGTGGTGTTCTACAGATTGAAAATTAGATCTTAGACCGCGAATGTTGCTGAAGTTAATGAAGAAAAAGTTGAGGGGGGTGTCAAGACACTTAGGGTCGTCGACAGAAAGGCAGTCCGACCTGGGGACATTTATGACCCCCTTCCCAGATGGGGACTCCGAGGCTGGTGTAGGAGTCGCCATGATGATTTTAAAATTTTTGAGTGAAGGGTGTGTGTGTTATTAGGTGCTTCTAGTTTTGTATGGAGGAAGAGAGTTGTCTTTAGAGGGCAGGCTGTAACTGCCCCCTTGTGTTGTGAGACACAAAGGGAAACGTTCAGTGAGGTCACAGCTGGGTTTAATGATAAGTTCACAGCACCCCCTGAACAGTGCTTTAGACCTCACTGGGAGTAATTATCGTTTCGGCAGGTGTCTACTGCCTACTCCTAATAATAATAATTAGAGTTATAAAATGAGGAATGATACAGTGTGTTAAGTAGGAAACATTTTCAGATTTTGAAACTTTTACATGGCTCAGCAAACATTTAAAAAAAAAAACTGTTGACATGCAGGATCTCTTAATAATTTATTAAGAACAGACTCACACTCCTAAGTAAAACACTCCATGACAATAATTGTAGTGCTTCCTGCAGGCTCAGTTGCGCTGTCTCAGCACCACTCTCTCTAGGACAGTGATTCTCAAAGTGAGTTCTCAGAGTGATAATGGCGGCACTAGTGTGCTACCATTATCTCCTTGGTGTGCCGAGAAAATTTGGGTGGAATTTTGATAAAGGGACGGACGTCGCTGCCAGACGTATGATATTTTTTTTATTTCCTCTTCGTCTCTCTCTCTCTCTCTCTCTCTCTCTCTCTCTCTCTCTCTCTCTCTCTCTCTCTCTCTCTCTCTCTCTCTCTCTCTCTCTCTCTAAACCGTCTCAAGGCAGTGAGACTTTGTAGTGAGGATCTGTTGTTGTTTATTCTTAACATTTTTATCTTCTACTCTGAAAGATTCGCAAGTTGCCTTCCCTTTTCAAGATCACATTATAGAGAGAGAGAGAGAGAGAGAGAGAGAGAGAGAGAGAGAGAGAGAGTGTGTGTGTGTGTGTGTGTGTGTGTGTGTGTGTAAGTGCACTTTCACCATGGTAACGCACCGTTGTGATAGTGCACTTTGTCTCTCTCTCTCTCTCTCTCTCTCTCTCTCTCTCTCTCTCTCTCTCTCTCTCTCTCTCTCTCTCTCTCTCTCTCTCTCTCTCTTGGCAATACCTGAATAATAATTATTGTACCTTAATAGCATAGCTTCCTATAATAACTTGACACAGAACATAAGGATATTGGCATTAACAATGCCTTACGACAGTTTGAGCTGGCTGGTGTGGCATGTGTTGATAAGAGAAAACTTACCCCCCTCCACAATGAAGTTTTTTTATTGTCTTTTATGGAAACTTTCATGTGTGTAAGAATATATATATATATATATATATATATATATATATATATATATATATATATATATATATATATATATATATATATATATATATATATATATATATATATTACAGTCAAAACCCGGAATCAGTCAAAACTAGTTTTAACTAGGTATTTTCAATGTGTTGGTGAACAACTAGTATTACCTAGGCAAAACTAGTTATACCTTAATGTGTTTGATATAACTAGAAATATCAAAGTTTAACTAGTTAAATCTAGTTTTATCTGATCGTGTAAGTTAAAACTAGATTCAACAACGGTACTGAATGTCAAAAGTAGGTGAGGGATATGACCACTCGTTTGAGTACCATTGCTCGTTTGAGTACCATTTTTGGGGAACTCAAACATAACATCCCCATCTAACCTAACCTAACTTAACTAGGTTAGACTAAAAGTGAAACTGGTGTAGTGCCGGGGAAAACATTTATATGTATAAGTAGCACTAGGTTAGATGGGGATGTTATGTTTGAGTTCCCCAAAAATGGTACTCAAACGAGCAATGGTACTCAAACGAGTGGTCATATCCCTCACCTACTTTTGACATTCAGTACCGTTGTTGAATCTAGTTTTAACTTACACGATCAGATAAAACTAGATTTAACTAGTTAAACTTTGATATTTCTAGTTATATCAAACACATTAAGGTATAACTAGTTTTGCCTAGGTAATACTAGTTGTTCACCAGCACATTGAAAATACCTAGTTAAAACTAGTTTTGACTGATTCCGGGTTTAGTTAAAACTAGTTTTGACTGATTCAGGGTTTTGACTGTAACATATATATATATATATATATATATATATATATATATATATATATATATATATATATATATATATATATATATATATATATATATATATATATATATATATATATATATTATTTATTTTTTTTAGTAACAATAGTGTCCACTAATGTTTTGCGTTAAAAGTAACCATCATTATGAACAGCTGCCTGTTCTTACATCTGATATTTACCGAAAGAGATAGTGAAGGCAATAGCATGGTTGATGAGGCACACACTACTATGATTAATGGACGTTGGCTGCACGCACGATAGATACGATCACATCCATGTTACTTCTAAGATGTAGGAGAAATCATAGAACAGAATACATAATTAACTCCATTTCACCGTGGTTGGCGCTTGGCCCCTTGTCGCACGCAGCTACTCCTATTGTGTTGTGACGAAGAAGAAAAAAACAAAAAAAAAAAAAAACATTGTCTAGAGCAGCGTGATCAAATGCGAGCCCGCGGGCCAGATGATTTTATGTGGCCTGTGAACACTCACTGATTAATTTTATGATATGAAAAAGAAAATTTAATTATGTATATTCAGCTATAGTTTGCTTGTTATAACAGGCATTGTTACTAGAATAACATCATGTCTGCAGAACGAAAATCCTTCTCTATGGTTATAAAGTCATAAACACGGCCACTTCTTTGTCCCAGGGACGTTTTTGTAATGTCTTGTTGGTATTTTTGCTTTCACCCTTGAACCCACCAATCTTAATAAGTTTACATTAGATTAGGGTCAAGTTTCAAATGGAACGTTGGGAACTTTATGCCCATAGGCCTAGTTGCCTAGCATATACTGTTACTAGTAACTCTCTTCCACTGTCGGTATTCCCAAATTGGGCACGTATACACAAATCGCCACTCCAGTAATCCACTATAGTTCAGTGCTTAGTACATATCGTATGATATTTGATAAATTTGGAAGTGGAATAATGAAAGTTTTGGCTTCTTTACTGCATATTTTTTATTCTTTTCTGTAGTGTATTTGGCCCTTTTAGCTTTTTTTTTTTTTTTTTGCCTTTGGTATTTTTTTTTGCTTCAGTAATCTGGTAATCCTCTGAAAACTCACATTCTCTGAAGGTGTTATGCTCAGTTTTTTAATCACTAACAGTATCACTCAGACACAGTGGGGTAGATTCTTTTCACATGACCCTTGTTCCTTTCCCCTTCGCTGCTTTTTTCCCATTTCATCGCTTTCGTTTAATTCCCCTTACATTACAAAAAAAAAAAAAAAAAAAAAAAAAAATCCTGTGATGGCATTTTTTCGAGAGGGGCTTAGTAATTGTGATACTGGAAGGAAGTTGAGAAGCACCTGCCACACTGGTGGCTGGGCAGGAAGTGGCATCTGATTCAAGGTGGGCCGCGTGACTGTGTTAGCTTCCAGGTCAAAATAATGCTCCCGGATGACGCCATTGTGCTAAAGTGAGATGAAAGCATCAAAACATCAACCAGGTATTCTATATATTTTTATGCGTTGTCAACTTCTGTATGGAGTTATACTGACTAATTACTATTGTTGTTTCATCTGTGAAGTTAAGAAGGAAATGGAGCAAGTAAACAAGAGTAGTGAGTGATAACAGAGCACCAAAACTTACTCCATATGAGAGTGTTAAAGGCCAGCCACCGAATTTTATACTCGTAGATTTTACGTATTATCAACATATGTACGAAATATGTTATGATCTTGTCATGTAGAGTGTAATTATAGAGAAGCAAGAACGAACGAAGGAGAAAAGAGAGAGAGAGAGAGAGAGAGAGAGAGAGAGAGAGAGAGAGAGAGAGAGAGAGAGAGAGAGAGTAAAGAAGAGAGAGGCTGGGGATGAGAATTTGATACGGCTCTGTCTCTGTCGTGTAGCCTATTGGCAGCACTTATACTCTTTTTATTCTTGGATGAACATTTAGGCGTTGACCAAGATCGCTAGCTAATCTGCCACATCACACAAGTTCTCTTGAATATATCAGTTTTTTTTTTACTTTTTTATTCAAGTATTAAGTATGGATTATTTAGCTCACCAAACCATGCAGTGCTACGAATTGTTCGGGTTCTAAGATAATAAATAGTCTTGGTTTTACATAAATATCACAACATTTGACAACATAGCTTTGCGGCGTTGCCATTTAGGTCGAACACCTAGGGTGCTTATCGGTAGGGTCAGGTGACAGATCAGAGAGAGTATTCACACAGTATCATACAATACTGAGAGAGAGAGAGAGAGAGAGAGAGAGAGAGAGAGAGAGAGAGAGAGAGAGAGAAGAGGTAGGATGGTCGCCTGTCCTTTTCACCAAGGTGTTAAACCGATAATTGGTCCAGTAAAGACATGGCAACGCAGCTCATGGGAAATTCCCCTATTTGGCCAACACCTAAACTTTCTTTTAGGGTAAAAACACTAGTGTAACTTTCACCAGCGCATAGTCACTCATATTCCCCACATAATTTTCCTTACTTCCCATTGTTCATTCAATTTGAATCTCACCCAGCATTTAGTAGAAGAATTGCTCTTGACGATAAAGTAATCAGTATTCATCCAGCCCCCATAGTTTGATCACCAGAATTTTCAGAAGTAAATCGTTTCATTTGTCCCAGTTAGCAGCCTGTGAGTGGTAGGCAATGCAAGCGCGGCGGCGGGGTGGGGTGTGTTCCTCCCCCTCCCCTCGGGCATGAGTCACTGCCTGAGACACGAGATAGACCTATAGTCAGAAAGCAGATGCACGGAGTAGACAAGGCTGGGGTGTTTTTACAGTTAGGTGGGCCAGTTGCTCTAAGGGGATGAGTGAGTAGTTACCGGTCATATGCCCCAGCCTCTAAGGATGGTGTAGGAGTCTCCATATCAGTCTGCCTGGGAGTGTAATTAAGTGTAAAGCACTCCCATTGATGTGACTACTCATCTGTGTGTGTCTGTAAGCCGAACTTTGTTACTGTGAGAGATGAATTACCCTCCTGTCTATTTTTGTGGACACTGTGTCTGTGTATGTGTTTTGTTGAATGCTACTGCTCCTGGAGAGTGCTTGGCCGCAGAGGATCGTAAGTATATTGCCAGGTAGTGAAACTCTACTCCCTCTGCATGCCCTGTCAAGGCCTGTTGCCTAGGAGGCAGTAAACAACACTACTCAGCGAGAGATATAACACTTTGTTGGACAGTGGATGAACTTGTTACCGAGGGCGGTTGTCCAACAGGGTTTTATACCTCGACCTTATATGTGGTTGTTGCTTGTTGTAATTTTCTCTCCCTAGAACGTGGCTGGCGATTCCTTTCCAGCTGTTGGAGTTAGTAGGTGGTGAACTATTTCCTTGTCTGTTGGTGGGGAGAAACAGTCTGGAGACCTCATTGGTGTGACCTGGTGTTACAACTGGTGGTGAAAGGGTGCAATAGTAAAAAAAGAACACCTTGTAGCCCATCTTAAGCCCTGTTCCCAGTCACATAGGAGGTGACTTGGGGGAAGGTAGTCCAATTAAGGCAGCTGTGGAAAGGGGAGGGATTTGTGGTCATAACAATCTCGTCTCTTACTCGTTATTCATGTCTACTTGTTCCATAACATATTCCACATGACATATTCCACAGACAACAAAGCAATTGTAATTTGTCAATACAGCTCTACACTGATGTTGATAATATGTAAAATATAACACATAAATATGAAACACAATACATGAATATTTCAAAAGCTCCCGGAAGGGAGCATGAACTTAGGAACGTTGGGAGCTACTAAAACATATGAATTTATAAAACACGGTGGTATGACTTAAACACACACACAAGGAGTAAGTTTTGTTGCTCTGATATTACTCATTACTCATCTTTTCTTGCTGCATTTCTATTTTAACATATTCCACAGGCAACACAGCAATACTGTACAGCCAATAATTCCATAGCAGAAGACCAGGATAAGTTGTGCCACCCCTGCTACAGGCTCCCTGTTTGACTTTCTCCGTAAAGTGGTGCCATCTCTTGTTGAAAAGTCAGAAATAATTGTTATTCATGTATGTCGCTTCAGGATTTTCTCAAGGACAAAATTTCTTAGCACAGAAAAAAAAAAAAAAATCGCCTTATAACAAGATCTCAAACAAACAGGTTTTTGGATATATTGTTTTCATACGGTATAGATTTCTGAGAAAACAAAATGTAGTATTTGATGGTGTGTATAGTTTTTTTTTTTTTTTCATAGCCTGTTTCTATCAACATGTATGCATCAGTAGAGATGCACTGACATACATTTTGAAAAATGTCAGGATGGGTCAGTCTGTGTACCATTTCGGTTGTGGTAAATGTAATGCAAGATACTTATATAAGTCATGTTTAAGTAGTAAAGTGACGACTGTAGGGTGCCTTCTTGAAGAAGGTTCCTTGAAAAGTCGATTCCGAGGAAACTAGCTTCGTTCCAAATATAGATGACTCTGCATTTTTCTCAAGGGAGGAGATAATCTGTAAACTCTCCCAGCCAAAAACCACTGGTGGTTCTGGGCGTCGATCCTGCCATCTTGTATTCAGGTGCAGCCTTGATAAGTGGCATGCAGCCAAAAATTGATGTGAGAATTTGGACCCTTCAGATCTTTGATTCATAAACATCACATTCAGGTATTGGTTTGATCAATCAACCCATACTAAGTTGTGCCATTTCACCAAAAATGTTTGGTGACCACCCACTTCTGCAAATCCTGACAAACTGGCACTCACATGGAATATGAACATCCTAAAGTTTGTATGGGTACACCAGCTAATGTTCTCAGCCCATAAAAATGAGAACTAGGAGGCCAAAAGTAAAAAGTAGCACAGATTACCCGGTCTCCTCTACAAATGTTGATTCCTGTTGAAATTGTTCCCAGGGGCAATTTTGAGGGTGGGAGCTATTTTGCACGACATCAGCTCCACGGCGTCTCCAAAAATGTTTCCATGATTCTGGTGATAATTTAGCAGTAATTTCCGTGAGAACCCGAGTAAGAATTTGTGGCCTTTGAAAATGGTCCTGATTCGAAAAGGAAGGTTTTCGGGACACTTTGCATGATCACTCTCACTCCCTTACTCTTGCCTGCTCCTCGCTGGCTGTCCTGAGGACCGGAGACGTTGGGCGAGGGGCCCATTTCAGCAGCGTGAGGGGTGCGTCAGTGCTGGGGACACAAGCTTGTACTGGGAGACTGGAGGCGGGACGCGCGGCACGTGTGTCACCCATGCTGTCCTGCCGGGGCACTATGCTAAGCTGTGCGTGTGTGCATGAGCGAGGAGGAGGAAGAAGAGAAGGGGGAATTAATGAATGATTGATTTTTGAGATACCGCAATACGTATAATACATTCCTCCTCCTCCTCCTTCTCCTTCTTCTCCTCCTCCTCCTCCTCTTCTTTTTTTTTTTTCTTCTTCTTTTTCTTCTTCTTCTTCTTCTTCTTCTTCTTCTTCTTCTTATTATTATTATTATTATTACTACTGCTACTACAACAACAACAACTGCTACTACTACTACTACTACTACTACTACTACTATACTTCCTACTCCTCCTCCATATACGAGTACTAAGCTTATGTTCCTTCTTAGTCGTGTCTGACTTGCCCAATTAGAAATGCTATTGCTAATCTGGAAATGTGTTTTGAACATGACCCCCCCCCCCCCTCTCTCTCTCTCTCTCTCTCTCTCTCTCTCTCTCTCTCTCTCTCTCTCTCTCTCTCTCTCTCTCTCTCTCTCCTCCCTTTCCTACTTTCGATCCTCCAGTGATTTCTTTTTGACTTTCTTTTATCTAGTCTATATTTCCTCTTTCTCCTCCTCAAGAGAGAGAGAGAGAGAGAGAGAGAGAGAGAGAGAGAGAGAGAGAGAGAGAGAGAGAGAGAGAGAATGACTGGCCTCCTTTCCCCCTCCTTCCTTGCTTAATACATTACATATTCATGAGGTGCTTGAATAAATATTTCTTCACTGCACATCATGACATCCAATGTCATGATTGCAATGTTGTCAACGTTCGCAATGGTTTGAGTTGCCGGTTTAGCCTCTTACTCTTGATTCTACAGATGGCTTAGGATTACTCTTAAGCCAGGCCTTTGTATCGGTAGCTCATGTAGGAGGAAAGAAAGGGCAAACAGAAAACAGACAGCATCTTTCATATCACTAGTTCCTGAGTCTGCATCATTCGGCTCTCCACACAGCACCAGTAGGAAAATCATCCATTTCGTTCCTGTGTTCTCCACTCTGGCATGTCCCCTATTCGCTCAGCACCACTTGCATCATCTCATCTCTGCCACTGGCATATTCCACACAATCCAACATATGCTCCACCATCTCTTCCTCTCCTATGTCACACATGAGGCACACATTGTTGGGAGACTCAGACTTAATAACTCCTCGCATCCACATCCATACACTGTAGTTCGGGAGAACGGCCTTTTCAGTGGCTCTCCCTGACCTATGTCTGGGTCTTGAGTTAGTATTTATTCACTTTTTTTTCACTATTCATTAGTTTCTGTTATTATTTTTTATTTCCTTTATTTTCTATTCCCGTATTTCGCAAAATTAATGTTTTTTTTTTTTTTGTTTCTGTTATGCTATTATTGTTAAATAATAGTTCCCCGATTATATACTTTCTTTCCTGACAGGGTGGTTGTAGTGTTATAATTTTCTGTCTATCTGTGGCATATGCAGGGCACCAAAGACAAAAGTGTGTTAAATTTTAATTTTCATAACCTCATAACCTGCATTCTGTTTTCTCATTCGTAAATCTTTTCTATCATTTAATCTTAATGTGTTTGTTCTATGTTTGATGATGTTTGATGATGCTGGATCATAATTGTACACCTCGTCTTGGTCTCCAATTTCCTTTCACTTCAGTCACGCTTGATTTTTCACTCATTTCTTTTCTCTAAGGGTGTGTATTCACTCGCATTTTCTTTTTTTTTTTTTTATTCTTTCCTTTGTTTGATTTTTCATGCTTCCTTTCATTATTCTTAAGTTCCTCATTTCATTTATCTACCCTTTCACCCACCTTCCCGGTGGGAGCCGGCTGTTTTAATCGAGGATCTTATACGTTCCTTGGTTTTATGTAGGACTCGGTACTGTATAATTATACGGTCCCACAGTTCTCTGGAGATGCACATTCTAAAATCACCTCTCAAAGTACGTCTTGATGTACTGTACCTATTTGTAAAAAAAAAAAAGAAAAAAAAAATCCTAAGTGTTTATACTAGCAGTATTCACGGGATCAGGCGATACCAGGGAGCAGTAATGGGAAGAGGCGGCATGACGTCACGAATGTGAAGCTAACGTGCCATTGGTCCGCTGTAGTCCCTTAGACCCAAAACATTACCAGCCGAGCATTGAAATTATAGGGAAACGCCGGTGTACTGCTCCTCATTTCCTGTCTTCTGCAGTTGCTTCCAGGCCTGCCAACACATCTGTGACCACAAAAGACTGCAACAGTGGTGTTGTGCCGTGCCACCAGAATTTAAACGGCAAATCATACATACAAATCAGATCATACAGTGTTTTTCAACTTGGGTGGACTTGGGTGAGAGGTGGGAAGCTGTCTTTGGGGTGGTCATATGGGTGGACGAGATCATGTCCACACACACACACACACACACACACATATATATATATATATATATATATATATATATATATATATATATATATATATATATATATATATATATATATATATATATATATATATATATATATATATATATATATATATATATATATATATATATATATATATATGTGTGTGTGTGTGTGTGTGTGTGTGGACATGACACACACACACAAAGACAGCTTCTCACCTCTCACCCAACTCCACCCAAGTTGAAAAACACTGTATGATCTGATTTGTATGTGTGATTTGCCGTTTAAATATATATATATATATATATATATATATATATATATATATATATATATATATATATATATATATATATATATATATATATATATATATATATTATATATATATACCACGTATATCAGGTGAAAGATGGCCTGAAGGTTTATTTTTTTTTGGTATTCTATCCCTAAACCCGCCTCTCTCTCTCTCTCTCTCTCTCTCTCTCTCTCTCTCTCTCTCTCTCTCTCTCTCTCTCTCTCTCTCATGTGATATTAGGTTGAAGAGCACTTATTTAGAATTGCGTGATATCGTGTCACAGTACACTTAAAAGGCATCTAACGATTACATATTTCTTTTACTGTTTGTGCCTTGTCATGCAATGAACAATAAAAAAAAAAAACAATCTTTTTACTACCATTTCTCATGGAAACGTCTGGTGTATTTCTTTCGATATTATGGTTATTTGGCATAACTGCCATTGATAATAGGTTACATAACATATTTAGGAAACTATGATGTACTTTTCGTAACTCAAACCATCAATTCTTTCTTGTTTTCCGTCTAGTATGCAAAAAACAAGTGGTAAATTCCCATAGCTCAACACGGGAGATCGCAATGTTTTGGGTGTATATGCTGATCCCGAAAAGAATCGAGCAAGTATTATTTGTGCTGCTGAAATACTGAAACGACCGAAACCGTACCGAGACGAAAGGACAGGTCGATGTCAGACACGCCGACTTCTTAAGAAAAAAAAAAAAAAAAAATCCGAGGCGGGAGATAAGAGTTTACAGTGCTGTTGTAAAACCCCGGTTGATTGCACGAACACATCGGGAAAGAAGAACCAAGGTATGAAAGGAAAGGTTGTATTTCCAAAGAAGAAAGCAACAAGTCAGAAGACGTTTGGAGACTTTTTTTATGTGAGAAGTTCACCGGCCAAGGACAAGAAAAAAAAAAAAAATGGCTTACTCAAATGTATAATCGGGCGCGAAAAAATGATCTCGATAACCGGTAAATCGATTACGATAACCTTTTCAGCGATAACCAATGATTACAATCGATAACTTGCCTTAAATTTATTGTCCGATAACCGATACCCGATGAATCGATAAATCCGAAATTTCAGTGCTAGCGATAACGATATTGATACTTTAAATAAAAAAAATTGATAAATCCAAATCTTTATTTTTATCTTTATCTTAGAAAACTTAGAATAATCTTAGAAAAAAATTCAAATTCAAGGTTTATCCTATCTCTTCACTACTGAAAAGTGCTGTTTTGAATAAAATAACTATATTTGGTTTTGAAAGTTAAAAACTTCAACATGCTAATGTTCCAAAAACTAAAACGATGGATTATCGCTATGTTTGGAAACAAAAGTATCGGCGATACCGATGAATCGATAACGCGGAAAAAAATAATTATTGGATAATTGATAATGCGATAAATTATCGGGATAACGCCCATGTATGCTCAAATGGCAGCTCCTAAAGCGACATTGGATAGAATCACCAAATAACAGACGATAAGTGCCTTGAAACCTCCGTCATAGGGAGGAAATACAGATGCAGGAAGGGAGTTCCAGGGTTTACCAGAAAAAGGCATGAATAAGTGAGAATACTGGTTAACTCTTGCATTAGAGAGGTGGACAGAACAGGGATGAGAGAAAGGAGAAAGTTTTGTGCAGTGAGGCCGCGGGAGGAGGGGAGGAATGCAGTTAGCAAGATCAGAAGAGCAGTTAGCATGAAAATAGCGGCAGAAGATAGCAAGAGATGCAACATTGCGAGGATGAGAGAGAAGCTGAAGACAGTTAGTTAGAAAAGAGTTGATAAGACGAAAAGCTGTTGATCCTACCCTGTATAAAAGAGCGGTATGAGTGGAACCCCCCCATGCATGTGAAGCATACTCCATACATGGATAAGGCCCCTGTACAAAGCTAGCAACTTGGGGGTGTGGGATGGGGGATGAGAAAAATTGGTGGAGACGACCCAGAACACTTAACTTTATAGAAACTGTTTTAGCTAGAGATGAGATGTGAATTTCCAGATTAGATTATAAGTTAAGGACAGACCGAGGATGTTCAGTGTAAAGGAGGGGGACAGTTGAGTGTCAATGAAGAAGAGGGGATTGTTGTCTGGAAGGTTGTATCGAGTTGATAGATGGAGGAATTGAGTTTTAGAGCCATTGAATAATACTAAGTCTGCTTTGTCCCAATCATAAATTTTAGAGAGATAAGAAAAGGCAGGCGTTCTGTGGCTTTCATGTGAACACTCAACAGTTGATCTTCACCAGTCTCTACATAGACCAGCTAACAAAATACCAGCTGAACTTACAAAGTCCAGTGTCCTGCTAAGAATAGGCATCAAAGCCTTGCTTCTCTTATATGTGCCTGTATTTATAAAGTTTTATATTAATTATATAGCTTAAGTGGATAAAGTAAACTAATATAGAGGAAAAAAAATAGCATTCGTTCCAAGGTAACGATACATCCCAGACCCGAGGTAATGTGCATAATGGGGAGTTTTCAGAACTAGTGGTTGTCACCAGGTGGCAGCACAGACAAACTCCTCATACAAGCAATATCAGATATACCTACAGTGCTATTCTATTTACATGAAGATGCAATGGGCTTATATAATATATTTTTTTTCTGCGTAATCCCTTCTAAGTAGTAACACAAGTAAAATCAAACTCTTTTCATGAACAAATGTATATATATAAGTTGTTTTTTCTAGTGAATCGGCATTTAGATTTAATTAGTCATCTTAAAGGGGCCTGCACACAGTCATACATGTTGGCATACTTGCATGACAAACACGTGTATGAAGACTCATCACACAGTCATACTAATTGGCAACAAACATCAGTCAGTAAAGTGTGTGTGCGCAGGAACGACATGTCTCTAGACGAAGACACCCTAATTGCCGTTGGGCTAGCTTTAGCGTTAAAGAAAAAAGAAACAAAGAGATCGAAATGGGCAAGAAGCTGGCTTTTAAAAAGAAAGAAATTTTCACATTCAAACTGTTGCTGCCCCAGATTTCTTTGAATTTTCATGTTTTTTTATGTTCTCTCCTGAACGCAGAACGTAGGCTATTTATTTTCTTCATGACACCGTCTCGAGTGCATTCTGGCTCTAGTTCCTTTAGAATTTCTACAAGTTGAACAATCCCTTTATTCCTTTCAATTCTATTTGAGTATTCTTGGGATTTGACTTTCCATAGAGCCGGGTGTTCTCTGTAGAAATTTATAAATTGTAATATAATGTTCTTCTCATGCTGTTTTGCATTAGCGCACTCCGTACTGCTGTTAATGGACATCTTCCCTCACAACCTGTAAAGCTCAAACTGATGTTTGACGGTATGACGAACTGTCAGACGTACCAACATGTATGTGGACATATAAGCTCCGCCCAGAAAAGTCAAGCTCGGTTTGATTTTCGTCATACAGTATGACCAACATGTATGCCAACCAAACTCACCCATCACACGGTCAAACTTAGCTTCATACACGTGTTTGTCATGCAAGTATGCCAACATGTATGACTGTGTGCAGGCCCCTTAAGATTTCCAAATTAATACACTCTTGATTGGAAACGTCTTAATCTAGATGACAGTAAACATAAAGGCAACATGTCTGTGACAGTCAAAAGCCCAAATTACACAGATCTCCTTCCTAGTTTATGGAAACGGCAATTTTAATAAAAAAAAAAAAAAAAAAAAAAAAAAGGGAAATCGAGTGTCCAGGCGATGGTAATGCTGTATCTCTAACCAAAACAAACACCTGACTCGGCCGCGCTGGTTGAACTTAAGAAACACGTTGTTGGACAACAAGTTGAATGTTGCTGCGGTGCCCATCTCCACTACGCCCTAAGCAATGGATTACGGTAGCTGGACACTACAGCAGCAGGATCGCCTGAGAGATGTTCGTTTTGGTTCTCGATTACTTTGCCTTGTCGCTCGCTTCGTGAGAGGGATGCTAAAATCCCCACACACACACACAAAAAAAAAAAAAAAAACTAGAGCCATATATCACGATGTTACTGAGTAGGTTGTGTCATATTATATAGTACAGTTTTTTTTTATCCTCCAAATCAATAGTTTTTATACTTGTAATATGCTTTATTTAAGATAATGCTAGCAGTTTACTCGATAATCACACACGAAAAAAAAAGAAGAAAAAATAATCTGACCACAATCTCTCAATATTATCCATACCGGATATTGAAAAGTCGATACATCATTTCAATAGTATCATGATGATCAATGTTCTATGCATCTTTACGCACATGGGATTTACTACAGCAATATTTTAGCTCTCTTTCCTACAGTTAGATGAGCAGCAACGATATCTAGCGGTTTAGTTCCGAAAACTCCCCATTATTTAGTCCATTTCGGTAGATTTTTTTTGCTCCATTTCGGTGCATATTGGTAGTTGGTTGCATTTCGGTCCATTCGGTAGTTTTTGGCTGTATTTCGGTGCATTTCGGTAATTTTTTACTGCATTTCGGTAAATTTCGGTAGTCTTTGGTTGCATTTTGTTACATTTCCGTAGTTTTTGGCTGCATTTCGATATTAGGCATGACCCTTTCAGACCTTGCTTGTTTTGCTCGCTTTTTGGAGGATAGTATAGGTGGGGTGAAAGAAGAGTTAAAAGTGGAAGTCTAGTGTAGTCTTGCTGTTCAACCCTTTCAGACCATTGCGGACGCCCCATATTTATGCGCTTTCGGTCTGAATCAGCTGAGGAGCATGTAGATATGTTATTCTGTATACTTCTTTCCTTGCTGTTTCCTCCTCCAACAGGTCAGAAAGTGTGCCGTATTCTAAAACGCTGCTCTCTCACCACGACTATTTTCTAAGGCTACAGAGATTATTAGTGAGGGATCACCACCACCACCACCCTGATAATAATCTTAGTAGCTAGAAATAGTTCTTATGATACAATAGTTTCAAAATTCCGGTACCATGGAACAAAATCTGGCGTGGACAGACGCACCAAAATTTGTTTCATGCCACCTTTGTTTCGTGACATCGGTTCACAGCTGATACCACAACCACCATCATCAGCAACAGTACCACCACCATCAATATTTCTACATAACCACCATCACTATCATCACCACCACCACCACCACCACCAAGGATTCTACATACCACCACCACCACCATCACTATCATCATCATCAACAGCAGCGGCATGGCCGAAGTAAACAATCCGTGGTGATGCTGGCCGGTATGGGTAGAGTGGCTGGCTTGGGCCGGATGGCGGTGTTCCTGATGGGCCAGGGACATGTCAGGCTCGTCATGCTCCCCGGCCTGCGCCTCGGTGTGCCCTCTCGTCACTCCACCTGCAGGGGCGCAGCTGTGGGGCAGGACGGCAGGATGGACAGGATTATACACAGGTTAGGGCAAAGATTTGACGTGTTGCCTGTTTCGGAAATAATTCCTAAGTTTGTCAACCAAACTCAGGTAATACTGAAGTAGCAATAGCGGTTTTTAGGGATTATGGAAATTAACCTTAGTTGTAGGGTCACTGCTGTGGGGCAGGATTATTCGCAGGTTATGCTAAAAGTTTTCAAGTGTGGGATATTTCGGAAATCATTCTTGAATTTGTTGACAAAACTCATTGAATTACTATTGTGATGATCTCTTATGGAGTTTTATTGTAATGGTATTGTCTTTTCCCTTTCAGACCTCTAACCAGTGTGGCTCTGTCTGCAGTATTAGCCCAGCAGGGCAGGCTGCTTGTCCCTCGCCACACTGGTTTGAGTGAAAACATGAGAACCTTCTCAGACCTGAACAGCACTTCAACTAAAATGTCACAAGTGGAGATAAGCCTGCAGGAGTTGAGGATGAAGCTGGAGAGGTTAGGCAGTCTGAAGCTGAATGACATCAACCAGGCAGTGAAGTCCTTGGAGCAGTGTGTGGAGGAGCTCTCTGATGCAGACTGTCTCCAGCTCCCCCAGTTTTGCTGCAGAATGACTGAAGAAGCTGTCTGGTCAAAATGCCGGCGTTACAAAATGCCGACACCGGTATTTTGACTCGGCAACAACGTCGGCATTTTGTCTCAAAATAATACTCGTAAGTCGGCTAGACCAAAATGCCGATGTCGGCATTATGACAAAGGGATATATTTTTAGTAGATATTTATTTCAGTACATATTTATTTAAACTCATTATGTCTTATTATTTAAAAACGTATATAGGATATACATAATTATGACAAAGCAGGGATATTTTTAATCAGATATTATTTAAACAGTCTGCTGGTCTGATGAAGTTGGAAAGCTTCCTTAACATGTTTGTAGCCGTTATTTCCTTCATTCTGTACTGGTCCCACAGTTCAAAAATCTTTTGTTGGTGTTTTATGTAGGTTTTTCTCTGGTACCGGCGTAATTTTTC
This sequence comes from Scylla paramamosain, assembly GCF_035594125.1. Taxonomy (NCBI): domain Eukaryota; kingdom Metazoa; phylum Arthropoda; class Malacostraca; order Decapoda; family Portunidae; genus Scylla; species Scylla paramamosain. Next base: position 13,743,548 of record NC_087174.1, on the reverse strand, counting down.
ATCAGCCACTAGTTGGCACTGTGTGGAAATGAATGTGCACTCTTTGTGCAAAGCTTCAATTAGCACATATATATTTACATTTTCACGTGCACATATGTGGTTCAAGTGGTAATGCCAACCTTCAACGTCGTTGTTGGTCCTCACACTTTGCCCAAATACGCTCCAGCTTTCAGGTGTCCACACTGGTCCATCGATCCATGTTTCTTCAATGTACTGTAGAAGCTGATGGAGTGCTTGTGGATGGTGAGGCTCAAGAAGATCCAAAAATTCTTTAAAAACTGGTGGGATATGTTCAAAGGGAAGAAACGGTAAACACATTAGTTCCCGTAAAAACTTATGCGTGCTTCGCTTCTCTCTATAGGTTGGTGCCAAACCTAAATCTTGGATCTTCCTCCAAACGGCTTGCCCCCAGTGGAAGCTGCAACCACGCAAGATCACTCCTGGAAAAACTGATCTGAAGGCACCCCATACAGCCGCCTCGAAGTCCATGACGACACACTGTACAGATGAGTTAATCAAAATCCCCTGCAGATAATTAAGCACACTCATGTAGTCATCTTTCATACGGCGAGACATCAGTACAAATACCAGTGGGATCTGTTTCATGGCATCATTTTGCTGAATAAATTTTTGGATACTCCAAAGTTGCTGAAACGGCTTCTTTACAGCTTTAAACGTGGCATCCACGTACCAAGTTTTTGCATTAACAAGTAAATTAAGCAGAAGTGTAGTGAACATTACTACATGACGTGCTGCGCCAACTCTCAAGTCCTGCTGTACAAAGTTCTCTGGTAATGCTTCTTGCACCCAATCGAAGGAAAGGTCAGTGGGATGCTTTGGCCGTCTGATCTGCCGTTGCCGATTTGTTGACCGTACTAGTGCTCCCATAGACGGCAGAGAAGTTGTAGGTGCATCTGACGGGAGGTGCTTCAGCAATGCTTCTTTTACTAATGTTGAACCAGAGGCAAACGGTCGAGCTTTACTTTCTTTCTTTAGGTGAAGTTTTATTTTGGCAGTATGCAGGGCAGATTCTTTAATTGGACAACTATGCGGTTGAGCGCCCCTTTTAAATTCATTGCCGTTTTGCATGACTGAAGCAAGACACTTCACTGTCTTGGTCCTGATGCTACATCTCCAGCGTTGTTGGCTGTTCCTGTTTGGTTTGCCATCTTTGACAAATGTGTATCCTTCGTTTTCTACGAGTATATCAGATCCCTTTGCTGATCCACCTTTGATAATTTGAAATGTGGGTGTGTCTGGTGTGTCTGTTATGTAAGTGGCCGGACTAGGAATGACTGCTTCTAGGTTCGACTCCTGTATTGAAGGGTTTTCAGTAAATTCACCTAGGTCTCTTGCTGGTAACAGGTTTACATCTGGTCCGTTGGGTGAAGCAGAACTAACACTCATTGGTGAGGTATTCATTGAATGTGAAGACTCTTCATCAGAGTCATACAAGGGTTGTTGAGGTGGAGGCGTAACTGGAGGATCTAGGGTCGGTTCAGGGGAAAGTGAAGTGAATGCAGTTGATGCAGCAACAGAGCAATCTTTGCAGACCCAGTCGATTGTACCGGTTTTAACTGCACTCCTGTATTGCACCTGACTGACTGCAGTATCGCAGGTACGGTGCTGCCATCTGCAGCAGCCATCACATTGGAGTGCTTCTTGTCTTGCCCTTACTTCACGCAAGCATTTTATGCAAGGAAAGGGGATAGCAGACCTGCAAAGCGAATAAAAACGAGTCTTAAAATCCCTTACACTACCTTAAAATCATGAGTAAACTCCTAAAGCAAAATGAATAAAAACGAGTCTTAAAATCCCTTACACTACCTTAAAATCATGAGTAAATGGTGTGGGTGTAGTGAAAGACAGGGTGTAGTAATGGTGTGGGTGAAGTAAAAGACAGGGTGTAGTAATATGGTGTGGGTGTAGTGTAGAAAGGGTGTATTTAACTATCATTATAAACAAGTAAGTTACCTGGAGTAGTGATCAGCTGTGGGCAGTTTAGGGCGAACAGCGCGATGACTTCGTGTTTCCATGATGAGGCTTTCCAAAATTATTCCACCAACAGACCTGGTCTTGACCTCACCTATAGTTGTTCTTTTGACCTAGCATTTAAATCAATTAACCAGCAAACTGGCAAACGAGGTTTGGATTACACCTAGATATTTGTACACACACACACACACACACACACACACACACACATTGTAATATACTGATTCATACATATTTATCGAAAAATGCAATAAATGTTTCATATCAGAATTTTATTACAATTATTAGTTACATTTTAATATGGCATTAATTAATTTAATCAACCAGCAAACTGGCAAACAAGACTATCTTGTTCGTCAAACTGGCAAACGAGGCTTGGATTCGACCTGTTTGTAAACACACACTGGTTCCCTCAGGATTAGGCTAAAGCACCAAACTTGAACAGGTAGGACGAAATTGTATATGCTGTGTTAACTGAGAGGTGACTATTAATGTGTCTGATGTTCCATTATCGAGTAGAAAAATATATATTTGTGAGACAAAATGCCGACCCGTAAGACACAATGCCGACCCGTGAGACACATTGCCGAGTCAAAATACCGGTACCGGTATTTTGACATACCGGCATTCTGTCTAGCAAGCCTGAAGAAGAGTACCGGCCATGTGGTTCCCTCATCCACCGACAGACCAAGTTAGTGGATTACTTAGTGAGTTTTAGTATGTAGGCACTTTTTAAGCAAGTGTTACCTCATGGTATTATAGGTGCCTGCATAACACTCCCTTTTGATGATAGTTTTTAAAAGTGTGATCCTCCAGTCAATGGTAGTTTATAAACATAGTAAACATAGACACTGATTTGTTGTTAATGATAGAGTTCGCCACTCATTGGTAACAATCACAATAAAAGGAAGCGACTGTGACATTGATAGGAAATGACATGAAATTTGTCCTTAACAATGATAGGAAGTGACTGTGAAATCATCCCTTAACACAAAAGGAATCAACTGTGGAACTGCTTCTTAGTCCCTTATCTTGCCTCAGGTTCTGCAGTTGATTGAGGAGAGTGGGATGAAGGCTGACATATCCCGCTTGGCTCTGCGCCTCATCCACTGTGGCCGGGTGAAGGAAGCGGTCCACCTGGTCCTCTCCCTTCCCTTCCTGCGCACCAATAACCACTTTTATTCCAACACTGCCATCTACTTGCGTGAGATTGTCCACACACGAACAGTGAGTTGATGAGGTATACCAATTTCTCTCCTACCTGAGTCCACAGTTGTGATGTCTTGTGCTGACCACCCTGAATTTACATGGCAGGGACAACACATTTGAACTCTCTCTCTCTCTCTCTTGCAAGTGCCCTTATTTACAGAAGCCCAGCAAAATATTTGTAATTGAGATCTTTCAACATAATAATATAAGAAAATAAGGGAAGCTACAAGGAGCTGTCAGGTCTGTACTTGGCAGTCCCCTTATGCACGTGAAGTTCTGGTAACTATTAAAGTTCTCATCTGTGGAGATGCATCAAGTATCTTGAGTTTAGGAGACCACACATTCTCTACAGGCCCCAGGTGTGGTGGTGGATGTGTGCCACCACCTGCAGGAGGAAGGCATCAACCAGTTCGCCCTGCAGGTAGCCCTGGAGCACACCTTGAGGGAGCGATGGGAGGAGCTGGCCTGGGTGCTGCTGAGGGCCATGAAGGATGCTGGCTTGCCCCTCAGGGAACACTATTTCTGACCACTCCTCCACCTCAAGGCCATTGCCCAGGAGCCTGCCCGTATGTGCCTTGCTTGTATAATATTGAATTATTGCTCATTTTTATCTACATTGTTTATCTATCTACATTGTGACAGATGACAGTATATTGAAGATGTAACATGTGTATGACTTAAGAAGGTAACTTCTGTCAAACTAACTTACATTGCAGATCAGTGGGCATTAGTGTTGATTTATAACTTGTTTTTATAGATTGTTTATCTATTTACATTGTGACTTAAGTAATATTTTATTGAAGATGTAACATCTTAAGGCAGTGATTTCCTTCAAACTTAACTTATATTGCAGATCACAAGGATAGTTTTGATGAGATGAACAGTGAGCATTAGAATGTTAATTTATTCCTTATTTTGATATCCATTGCTTATCTATCTACAGAGTGACTTGTATGACATTTTATTGAAGATTTAACATGTCTATGACTTAAGACAGAGGTTCCCAACTTGGGCTACATGTGCTTCCATTGGTACATTTGCACTTTTCAAGGGGTACATTAGGTCTCAGAGAATACTCACATGGTGTTGTAATCTGCAGTCCATTTGCACAGTTTTTTTTTTTTTTTTCTTTCTAAATTCCCCATTTTAGTAAACAAAACTTTTATTTAAATTATATCAAGAGTAGGATGAATAACATTTGGTTTTCATTATTATGAAACTTCCTGTGGCTGCAATCTGAAATAGGCCAGAAAAGATTAGGTATGGGACATGTATAGTACTGACTCGAGATTGGCGGGCAGCACTGGCCTGAGTCACTCATTCCTGCTGACACAGCTAGTGAAGGTGTGGTAATGTTACTTGTCACCACCACTGTTGTTGTAGCTTTATTGCAAAAAAAAAATACACATACAAGAAAATAAATAAAAAAGACAAGAATATCTGAGATTAATAAAAAAAAAAAGGTCATATCATGTGAAGTATGCTTCACATGTCTGGGGGGGGTTCCACTCATACTGCTCTTCTAGACAGGGTGGAATCAAAAGCTTTTCATCTCATCATCTCCTCTCCTCTAACTGACTGTCTTCAGCCTCTCTCTCACCGCCGCAATGTTGCATATCTAGCTGTCTTCTACTGCTATTTTCACGCTAACTGCTCTTCTGATCTTGCTAACTGCATGCCTCCCCTCCTTCCGTGGCCTCGCTGCACAAGACTTTCTTCTTTCTCTCACCCCTATTCTGTCCACCTCTCTAATGCAAGAGTTAACCAGTATTCTCAATCATTCATCCCTTTCTCTGGTAAACTCTGGAACTCCCTGCCTGCTTCTGTATTTCCACCTTCCTATGACTTGAATTCCTTCAAGAGGGAGGTTTCAAGACACTTATTCATCAATTTTTGATCACTCCTTTGACCCTTTTATGGGACTGGCATTTCAGTGGGTATATTTTTTTTATTGCATTTTTGTTGCCCTTGGCCAGTGTCCTTCCTACATAAAAAAAAAAATCAGGCTTGGGCCCAAGCTGGTACATGTACTCATACTTAAGTGCACTCATATCTTACTTGAACTCCACTTGACCATTTTACAAGTACCTTTAAGTACAGTACAACTTGAAAATGTAAGAGTGAATTATGTTGTTTGATGAGCAGTATAGGATGGAGGTGACGTAAGAGCAAGGAATTAACAAAGATGTGTCCTTTGGGAGGCCAGGTATGTTAGGTTGGTGACATTGAAATCATGTGAGGTTAAGTGCTACTCCTATTATTAATATGCTAATAAGTGTAAATGCAAGGGTTGAGACACATCTGTCACAGTACTGCCTGGACTGGCAGGTTGTGCCACTGACAGTGACATTGACTTTTTTTTATCCTTAATAATAATTTTTTTTTTTTTTTATCCCATAAAAATGTCCAAGGGGTACAGAGGAACAAAAAGGTAGGGAACCCCTGATCTAAGATAATTTCTTTCAGACTAATTTACATTGCAGATCATTAGGCCAGTTATGATGAGATGAACAGTGAATATTGTGAGTAAAAAAAGCCACTTAACGATGAAATAATTGTGTTACCTATATTACAGAATTGTTAGAGTGTGTGCAGCTAATGCTTCAGCTTGGGGAAGCTCCAAGCCTTGTGACTCTGCGTACCCACATCATTCCCGGCCTGAGCCTGAGCCAGCCACACCTTGCTCTACAGATGCTGCAGAACACAGGGCTCTCAGCCACCGCTGCTGCCACACCACTGCTCATGGTGCTGGTCAAAAACAACATGATGGAACAGGCCATCAAGTTTGGTGAGTACTGTTCTCTCTTATCACCACACACACACACACACACACACACACACACACACACACACACACACACAACACAGACCCTTGTGGTAACAAGCGGAGTACCACAAGGGTCTGTTGGCACCTATAATGTTTCAGGTCTATATAAATTATTTGATGGTGGGTTTAAATAGCTACATTAACATGTTTGTAGATGATGCAAAGTTGATGAAAGTAATAAAGAACCAAGAGGATTGTGAGGAACTACAGAGGGATATTGATAGAATTTATGAATGGAGTAAACGATGGAAATTAGAATTTAATATAAAGAAGTGCCATGTAATGGAGATGGGAAAGCAAGAGCAAAGAAGAAAAAGACTTGGGAGTAATAATTCAAGACACGCTATCACCAGAAAAACACATCAATGGAATATTTGGCTCTACATATAATTTGCTAGCAAATATCAGTGTGGCATTTAATTACCTAGACAAAGAAACGATGAAGAAAATTATAACACACATGATACGCCCCAAACTGGAATACACAGCAGTGGTATGGTCTCCACACAAGAAGAAAGATATAAGGAAATTGGAAAGGATTCAAAGAACAGCTACGAAAATGATACCTGAATTGGAAGACCTAAGTTACGAGGAAAGACTGGAAGAAATTGGATTACCAACACTGTAAGAAAGAAGGGAAAGAGGAGACCTGATAACAATGTTCAAATTAATAAACAACATGGAGAAGATAGACAGAGATGACCTCATTGTAAAAGTGGAGGAAGGAGATAGATGTACAAGGGGACATATGAAGAAATTAAAGAAGAGTCATTGTTTGGGAGTTATTAAAAAATACAGCTTTCTGCATCGAATGGTTGAAATATGGAATAACTTAAAAGAAGTGGTTGCGGCAAAGAGTGTGCACATGTTTAAAGAGAGATTAGATAAATTCGGGTATGGAGACAGGACTAATTGAGCTTTGGCTCGGACCCTGTACTATACAACTAGGTAAATACAACTAGGTAAATACACACATATCCAAGCTGGAAACAGACCTGGGGGAGATGAGATTGAGAGAACAACAGAATATTAAGAAAAATGAAGAATTACTAAACAACACAGAAAAAATAATGAAAAAAAATAATGATTTGAAAGCAGAGCTAGTGAAAGGTGAGATGAGGGTGATAGAAGGAGTCATGGATGAACTGAAAGACTGGGAAATAAAAAATGATAAAGTAAATGTTGACTTCAAAGAAATCATTCAAAAGCAATTGAAAGATAAAAAATAAAATTTAGAAAAGGAACTGGTAAAGGCACTGAAAACAATGAAGATTTGTTAAGAGATGCAGCAGATAAGAAAAGTGTCATAATTTATGCAATAAAGGAGAAAAATGTACTATACAAATTGAAAAGAGATAAAGAAGAAACAAAAACAGTGAATGATTTGCTGAAGAAGCTAAATGATGAAGATGAAACTAAATTAAGGAAGAAGTGGAAGAAGTTATTAAACTGGGACCTTAGCTGGAAGGCAAAACAAGACCTATGAAAATAATACTAAAATCACAACAAGCACCAGAAGAGATACTAGAAAGAACATCCAAACTAAGAGAAGTAGAAGATTGCAAGGATATATAAGGAAGAACAGAAATGAAGAAGAATGGAAAAAAATTGAAAGAAATGTATGAAGAGGCTAAAGAGAAAAATTAATCAAGAACAGAAGAAAAAAGACTACATTTTTTTTTTTGAGAGTTTTGGGAGACAGAGTGAAGAAACGGTACATAGAGGAAAAGAAATAAATGAAAATAAAATAGACAATAATAGTAAAAATGAAGGCCTGAATGTGATGTATACAAACATAGATGGATTGATACAGAGAAAACTGGAATTACAAGACTATTTTAAAAGAAAAAATCTGAAGGTGGTGTGTTTAACAGAAACAAAGCTAAAAGAAGAAAATCAGATAATCATTAACAACAACAATGATATATGGAGAAGAGACAGGGTTGGTAAAAGGAGGGGAGGTGTAGTGATAATGGCAAGTAAAGAGATGAAGGCAAAAATAGTGAAATATGAGGAAGGAAAAGCAGAAATATTGAGTGTTAACTTGGAGGATGATACTGGAGAAATACTGATGGTAATAACAACCTATGTACCACCCAAAACAAATTCTTGGAACAAGGAAGACTGTGAGAAAACAATGTAAGATACCATTCAGTGCTTGAGTAGATTAATCAAAAGTAATAAAAGAGTATTATTGGTTGCTGACTTCAGTTGCAAAGAAGTAAATTGGGCAACGTTCAAGGCAGGAGGAAACGAGACTGCATGAGGAGAAAGATTTCTGAAGCTGACTATGGAAAACACAATGATGCAATGGGTGACTGAAAATACAAGATGTAGGGGAGATGACGAACCAACAATTCTAGACCTAATATTAATAAAAGGAATGGAAGATGCAAGATGTTCAAGAGCAAAGAAAAAAGACAAAAAGAGATGAAGCATGGATAAGAATGAACATAAATTGAAACCAAAAAAAAAATAAAGAAGACTAAGATAGTAAGAAATGAATATGTGAAAATAAGGAGAGGGGAAGAGAAAGGATATGAAAAGGGTATAGTTGAAAAGTGCAAGGGCAAACCAAAATTGTTCTACAAATTTATATATGGAAAAATTAAACTAAAAGAAAAACTAGAAAGGTTGAAGGATGGAAATGAAACTTTTTCTTATGTAAGGGGGTCACTGTCCAAGGAAAACAAAACCAGAAAGAAAAAAAAAACTCAACTTAGGTACTAGTCCCAAAAGAGACGTCAAGAGAAACATAAAAAAAATTGAATGGTAAGTGTCTTGAAACCACCATCTTGGAATTCAATTCATAGGAAGGAGGCAGGGAGTTCCAGAGTTTACCATAGAAAGGGATGAATGATTGAGAATACTGGTTAACTTTTGCATTAGAAAGGTGGACAGAGTAGGGGTGAGAGAAAGAAGAAAGTCTTGTGCAGCGAGGCTGCAGGAGAAGGGCAGGCATGCACTTAACAAGATCAGAAGAGCAGTTAGCATAAAAATAATGTTAGAAGATAGCATGAGATGCAACATTGTGGCAATGAAAAAGAGGCTGAAGACAGTCAGTTAGAGGAGAGGAGTTGATAAGATAAAAAACTTGTGATTCCAGCCTGTCTAAAATAGCAGTGTGAGTGGAACCCCCCATACATGTGAAGCATACTCTGCACATGGGTGGATAAGGCCCCTGTACAGTTTTAGCAGCCAGGGGGGTGGTGTGAAAAGAACTGGCAGAGATGACTCAGAATGCATAACTTCATAGAAGCTGTTTCAGCTAGAGATGAGATGTGAAATTTCCAGTTTATATTATACGTAAAGGATGGACTGAAGATGTTCAATGTAGAAGAGGGGAACAGTTGAGTATCATTGAAGAAGAGGAGATAGTTGTCTGGAAGGTTGTGTTGAGTTGATAGATGGAGGAATTGAGTTTTTGAGGCATTGAAGAATGCTATGTTTGCTCTACCCCAATCAGAATTTTTAGAGAGATCAGAAGTCAGGCATTCTGTGGCTTCTGTGCATGAATTGTATGCTTCCTGAAGGGTTGGACATCTAGGAAAAGATGGAAAAGTGCAGAGCTGTATCATCAGTGTAGGAGTGAATAGGACAAGAAGTTTGGTTAAGATCATTGATGAATAATAGGAAGAGAGTGGATGACAGGACAGAACCCTGAGGATCACCTCTGTCAAAAGATTTAGGAGAACAGTGACCGTCTACCACAGCAGCAATAGAATGGTCAGAAAGGAAACTTTGAGATGAAGTTACAGAGACAAGGATAGAAGCCGTAGAAAGGTAGTTTGGAAATCAAAGCTTTGTGCCAGACTTTATCAAAAGCTCTTTACATGTCTAAGGCAACAGCAAAAGTTTCACCAAAATCTCTAAAATAGGATGACCAAGACTCAGTAAGGAAAGCCAGAAGATTACCAGTAGAGTGACCTTGACGGAACTCATACTGATGATCAGATAGAAGGTTGTGAAGTGATAGATGTTTAAGAATCTTCCTGTTGAGGATAGATTAAAAAGCAGGAAGGAAAGGTAATATTGATAGACAGAGTTGAAAGAGTTTGACTAGGCAAGGTGCATGCTTGGAGGCACAGTTTCAGAGAACAGTAGGAGGGACCCCATCAGGTCCATAAGCCTTCTGAGGGTTCAGGCCAGGGAGGGCATGTAAAACATCATTGCGAAGGATCTTAATGGGTGGCATGAAGTAGTCAGAGGGTGGAGGAGAGGGAGGAACAAGCCCTGAATCATCTAATGTGGAGTTTTTAATAAAGGTTTGAGCAGAGTTCAGCTTTAGAAATAGATAAGATGGCAGTAGTGCCAGCAGGTTGAAATAAAGGAGGGAAAGATGGAGAGCCAAAAGGCACAAGTGAATTGCTAAACAAAAAAGTTTCAACAAGTTTTAACAAAAGAATCAGAACTTCAAGAACCACAAGATGAGAAGACATAAAAAAGCAAATGTGGGAAATTACAGTTATCAAAGAAGAATTTTATAAAATGATGGAGGAAATGGAAGAGAGAAAAGCAAAAGGACCAGATGGAGTATCAGGTTTCATTTTAAAAGAGTGCAGAAACAATTCATTAAACCAGTATTTGACATAGTAAAGTGCTCAATATCAACTAAGGAATGGAAGAGAGCAGACATAGTGCCAGTTTATAAAAGTGGAAAGAAAAAAGAACCACTAAACTATAGACCAGTATCAGTGACCAGCATAGTATGTAAGATCTTTGAAAAAGTGATAAAGGAGCAGTGGAAAAACAAAGTGGAGATACATATAGAATGGTGAGAAATATTGGAACAGCATTCCACTACATGGATAGAGATATGAATAGAAAGATAATTACCACTATGATTAGACCAAAGCTGGAATATGTTGAATCAGTGTGGTCTCCCACAAGAAGAAACATATCAAAAACTAGAAAGGATACAAAGGATGGCAATGAAGATGGTTCCTGAAATGGAAGAATTAACATATGAAGATATGTTAAAGGTAATGAACCTGCCTACATTGGAACAAAGAAGAGAAAGGGGGGATTTAATACTGATTTATAAATTGTGGAATAGAGTTGAAGAAAATTATAATGAGAAACTACTGCTAAGAGAAGTAGAAAATACCAGATACACACAAGGCCACAGCAAAAGATTAATAAAAGGAAGATGCTTGAATAACATTAAGAAATATAGTTTCCCACAGAGAAATATAGAAGTTTGGAACAAGCTAAGTGGGGAGGTAGTATTGGCAATGAATGTGCACAACTTTAAGGAAAAATTGGACAAGTGTAGATATGGAGACAGGAACACATGAGCCTAGCTCATGCCTTGTAAATTACAACTGGTTAAATACACACACACACACACACACACACACACACACACACACACACACACACACACACACACACACACACACACACACACACACACACACACACACACACACACACACACACACACACACACACACACACACACACACACACACACACACACACACACACACACACACACACACACACACACACACACACACGGATGATGCAAAGTTGCTGAAGAAAGTTGAGAGTGCAGAGGACTGTGGAATGTTACAATAAGACCTGAACAAGATATCAGATTGGAGTTATAGATGGGAAATAAAATTTAATTTAAAGAAGTGTAAAGTAATAAAATTTGGAAAAAGTACAAGAAGAGTAAAAGGAAATTATGTGTTGAATAGTGTAAGGTTGAATGGAGCAAAAGAGGAAAAGGATCTCGATGTTACAGTAAGTGGGAACCTGACCCACATTAGCAAAATTACAGGAGAAACCTATAACTTGTTGAGAAGAATAAGGCAGGCCTTTGCATATATAGATGAAGAGATGGTCAGGAAGATGATCATGTCGCTGATAAGACCTAGAATATACAGCAGTAGTGTGGTCGCCATACAAGAAAAAGGATATAAGGAAGTTGGAGAGAGTTCAGAGAGCAACTACGAAGATGGTACCAAGTATCAGGGACTTGTCATATGAAGAGATACTGACAAGGACACATCTACCAACATTGGAAAAGAGGAGAGAAAGGGGAGACTTGATTGTGATATATAAGGCATATGAGGAAGTAGAGGAGGTGGACTGGAGCGACTTAATGGTCTGGGATACACGGGATACTAGAGGACATGGAAAGAGGCAGAAGAGGAGTGCTTGTAGAAGAGACGTCAAAAAGTATAGTTTCCCATATAGAAGTATTGATGTATGGAACAGTCTGGATGAGGAGATAGTAAATGCAGAAAGTATACATGGATTCAAGGCTAAGTTGGATATTAAAAGATATGGAGATGGGACAGCATGAGCATAGCTCTTTTCCCATAAAGCACAACTAGGTAAACTAGGTAAACACACACACACACACACACACACACACACACACACACACACACACACACACACACACACACACACAAACTCATATTATGTAAACATCTGCTTTTCAAAATAATGATTAATGTCAGTTCATTAATCTCACTGTTTGAATTAGAACTGAAGTAATTACAGTATTGTAAAAAATGGAAAAAAGAGTTATGTCGATAGATATGAAGTGAGAAGCAGAGAGTTAAACATTATGAATGTGTATTGGCCTTTAACTCTTTCACTGTGATATGCATCTACTCACAGCATTAAAACCAATATACAATCTTTTTAACCATCTGCAAGAAAGTAGGGATGAAAAGAACAGATTTTGCAATTTCTGGCCAATACAGTGTTTACAGGTAGCTATAGAACAAGAAAAGATGTCTCAGAGTGGCTATTAATTAAAGAAAGGTATGCCAAATAGCACTGAAAGGATTAATATAGATATGTACAATATACATTTCAGTGAAGGAGACCAAAGTGCCGCTTAATGTAGGGGACACTCTGAGCACTCTGGCTCCAGCATGGCACTCCAATCCAAAGTCCATCATTTCCCTTCTTGCTCTCCTCATGCACCACGGCCAGGAGGTAAATGTGGCTGCCTGTATTCTGTTGTGCTGGGTTGTGTTGCTGTGGCTGCCTGTGTTGGGTTGTGTTACTGTGGCTGCCTGTGCTGTGTTGGGTTGTGTTACAATGGCTGCCTGTGCTTTGTGGTGTTGTGTTGTGTTGTGTTGTGGGACAGTTTGGGCTCAGACTTGTGGAACCAGAGAGAGAGAGAGAGAGAGAGAGAGAGAGAGAGAGAGAGAGAGAGAGAGAGAGAGAGAGAGAGAGAGAGAGTCGCTAGTTGTGTTGTGTTGTGTTGTATTGAGGAGCAGAAGTTTGGATTCAGACTTGCTGTGAAACCATAGAGAGAGAGAGAGAGAGAGAGAGAGAGAGAGAGAGAGAGAGAGAGAGAGAGAGAGAGAGAGAGAGAGAGACTTTTTAGTTTGTTATGTCATTAGTTGGATATGCATGGACCTTCAGTGTGACTACTGGCTGATTCATTAAACATTTGGGTTACTGGGGCAGTAACCAGAGTCCCATAAAGTTGATTCATCAGATGTTCTTGGAGTCCAAAACATTTGGGAGAAAGCGCCAGAACCAGATGTTATTGGAACTTCTAGCGAGAAAGCGTTGGGAGCCAGACACTCTCTGAAAGCATCGGCTAATCCCATTTTGGAAAGGTTTTATTCTCCTGTTTACAGTAGAAAAGTATCACAATTATATAAATATATTCAATAACAAAATTTGCGTTTTTTATTACTCTAACTCAAAGGTTAAGTCATAGGATTTCAGCCCTTTAAAAGAGTGCACCTGAACTAACTCAAAGGTTAAGTCACAGGATTTCAGCCTTTTTAAAAGAGTGCAACTGAATGAGTTAGGGGTAAGCCTACTACACACACACCTGATCAGCATGGAAAAAAAAAAAAAAAAAAAAAAAAAAAATATATATATATATATATATATATATATATATATATATATATATATATATATATATATATATATATATATATATATATATATATATATATATATATATATATATATATATATATATATATATATATATATATATATATATATATATTATATATATGTATATATTTTTTTTTTATGTAAGAAGGACACTGGCCAAGGGCAACAAAAATCTAATAAAAAAAATGCCCACTGAAATGCCAGTCCCATAAAAGGGTCAAAGCAGTGGTCAAAAATTGATGAATAAGTGTCTTGAAACCTCCCTCTTGAAGGAATTCAAGTCATAGGAAGGTGGAAATACAGAAGCAGGCAGGGAGTTCCAGAGTTTACCAGAGAAAGGGATGAATGATTGAGAATACTGGTTAACTCTTGCATTAGAGAGGTGGACAGAATAGGGGTGAGAGAAAGAAGAAAGTCTTGTGCAGTGAGGCCGTGGAAGGAGGGGAGGCATGCAGTTAGCAAGATCAGAAGAGCAGTTAGCATGAAAATAGCGGTAGAAGACAGCTAGATATGCAACATTGCGACAATGAGAGAGAGGCTGAAGACAGTCAGTTAGAGGAGAGGAGTTGATGAGACGAAAAGCTTTTGATTCCACCCTGTCTAGAAGAGCAGTATGAGTGGAATCCCTCCAGACATGTGAAGCATACTCCATACATGGATGGATAAGGCCCTTGTACAGAGTTAGCAGCTGGGGGGGTGAGAAAAAAACTGGCGGAGATGTCTCAGAACACCTAACTTCATAGAAGCTGTTTTAGCTAGAGATGAGATGTGAAGTTTCCAGTTCAGATTATAAGTAAAGGACAGACCGAGGATGTTCAGTGTAGAAGAGGGGGACAGTTGAGTGTCATTGAAGAAGAGGGGATAGTTGTCTGGAAGGTTGTGTTGAGTTGATAGATGGAGGAATTGAGTTTTTGAGGCGTTGAACAATACCAAGTTTGCTCTGCCCCAATCAGAAATTTTAGAAAGATCAGAAGTTAGGTGTTCTGTGGCTTCCCTGCGTGATATGTTTACCTCCTGAAGGGTTGGACGTCTATGAAAAGATGTGGAAAAGTGCAGGGTGGTATCATCAGCATAGGAGTGGATAGGACAAGAAGTTTGGTTTAGAAGATCATTAATGAATAATAAGAAGAGAGTGGGTGACAGGACAGAACCCTGAGGAACACCACTGTTAATAGATTTAGGAGAAGAACAGTGACCGTCTACCACAGCAGCAGTAGAATGGTCAGAAAGGAAACTTGAGATGAAGTTACAGAGAGAAGGATAGAAACCGTAGGAGGGTAGTTTGGAAATCAAAGCTTTGTGCCAGACTCTGTCAAAAGCTTTTGATATGTCCAAGGCAACAGCAAAAGTTTCACCAAAATCTCTAAAAGAGGATGACCAAGACTCAGTAAGGAAAGCCAGAAGATCACCAGTAGAGCGGCCTTGACGGAACCCATACTGGCGATCAGATAGAAGGTTGTGAAGTGATAGATGTTTAAGAATCTTCCTGTTGAGGATAGATTCAAAAACTTGAGATAGGCAGGAAATTAAAGCAATAGGACGGTAGTTTGAGGGATTAGAATGCTCACCGTTTTTAGGAACAGGTTGAATGTAGGCAGACATACATATATATGTGTATATATATATATATATATATATATATATATATATATATATATATATATATATATATATATATATATATATATATATATATATATATATATATATATATATATATATATATATATATATATATATATATATATATATATAGACACACACACACACAGACACACACACACACACACACACACTACATAGTGTAGTGTTTAGCATGCTTGGCTCACAACCAAGAAGGCCTGGGTTTGAATCCAAGGAGTGGCAAGGCAAATGGGCAAGCCTCTTAATGTGTAGCCCCTTGTCATCTTGCAGTAAGTAGGTACGAGATGTAACTCTAGGGGTTGTGACCTTGCTGTCCTGATGTGTGGTGTGTAAGTGGTCTCAGTCCTACCCAAAGATCAGTCGATCTTTCCACAGGGTAATGGCTGGCTGGGTGACCAGCAGACGATTGTAGGTGAATCACACACACACACACACACACACACACACACACACACACACTGAATCATCCACGTCTCAGAAACATGCTGCCGCCTGACGCGCCTCGCCCCGCCCGTGCCACCAGACACCACAACAAGATAACGCCCCTAAAGGCGCCGCGTACGGACCGGTACAGACTCAGTGCGATTCCCACCATGGTGCGAGCCATCAATCAATAGTCCCTTCTAGATTTGACTTCTAGATTTGACTTACCTTTAGGATTAATGTCAAGTATTTCCCCACCCCCAATGTACATTTTCAGTTTGTTGACTGCCTAAAGAATAAACCGTTTATTATTATTATTATTATTATTAATATTATTATTACACACACACACACACACACACACACACACACACACACACGTCATCACTCAGGCCTGCCAACCCTAGGACCTCAAGGCTGCCAACATTCTCAGCAACTCCCCCCGAACTGTCTGGTGGGATGTGTGTTTAATAAATCTGCATGGCCATTTTGTGGTTTGGAGTCTGGTGTTGGGATAACGTTTCAGAGGCTTACCTTCCAAATGTTTAATGAATTGGCCTTATGAGCTCAAAGAAGTAAAAAGAAATGGTGAAAAGAAGTGAATGTAAAAGTTGATGTTTATGATAAATATGATTATTGTTTATATATATATATATATATATATATATATATATATATATATATATATATATATATATATATATATATATATATATATATATATATATATATATATATATATATATATATATATATATATATATATATATATATATATATATATATATCTACTGAATATAATGTATTTATTTATTTGTTGAAACATTTACATATTCATTTGCTTATGTTATTTATTGTGCAGCCATCGAGCAAGAACACAGATGACTGGGGTGGGCAGTTCCTCCTCAGCTTGGTGGCCACAAGGGCAGGGCTTGCTGTCCATCACATCCACCCTCTCTTCCAGGTCAGTAGAGCACACACACACACACACACACACACACACACACGCTTTGGACAAACATAGTGGATGGCGGCACCCCAAAGGAAAGGGGATTTTTTAAGGTTTCACTGGAGAAGAAAGAGAACTGAATTATAGGTTGCAGTGTAGAAAGATTTTGTATATGGAGGAAATGATGGACAAGTTATTGGAGAGAGTAAAGACATTGGAGGCACACCAGGAGACAGGTATAGAGTTGGTGAATATTACAACAAAGTTGATTGAGATGGAAGATAGAAATGAAAAGTTGGAGGTGAAAAATGACTGTTTGAAGAAACATAAAGGAGAAAGTAGAAACTGTTCAGAAAGGAAATGAGGAAATGAAGGCAAGTGTAAAGGATGTGGAAATGAGGCAAAATAAGTAGATAAATGAATGTAAAGCTGAAGAAGAATCACCAAAGAAAATAATAGAACAACAAGAAAATGAGAAACAAACTTGAGGCAGAAAGTGGTAAATGTTATTAAAGAAGAGAAAAGTTAGTGAGAGACACTAGAAAAATATAAACAAGTAATTGTATTTGGTTTAAAGGAAGAAAAAATAGTAAGCAGAAATCAAAGAGAGGAAAAGGAAAAGAACCTGTTGAATAACTTACTGAAGGAAGTGACAGGTGAAGACAGTCAGGTAATAAACCAAGTGGGAGAGTTTCATAGAATTGGGAAATATGAAGAAGAAAATGAGACCCATAAGAATAAGGTTTGCAACACAGGTACAAACAGAAGACATAATAAATGGGTCTTGGAGGTTGTCTGGAGATGAAGAATATAAGAATGTATGGATAAAAAGAGATCTGGGTGAGACTGGAAGGTTGAAGCAAAAGGAGCTGGTAAATGAGGCTAAACAAAAAAATGAACAGTGAACAGAAGTTTTCTGGAGAGTAAGAGATATGAGAATAAAGAAATGGTAAATCAAACAGTAAGTAAAGTATGTTATACTAATGTAAATGGATTAATGTCAACAAATATGGAAATAAATGAGTTGTTAAACAGAATGCACCAGATGTTGTATTATGTGAGACAAAATGAAAAAAAAATGAATGGGAAACTCCTGACATTGGTGATGATAAATATGATTTATAGATGAGAAATAAAAGTGACAAGGGAGGAGGTGGAGTGATCATTCTGACTAAAAAATGTGTTAAAGTGAAGGTAATAAAAGGTGAAGATAAATCTGAAATTCTACAAGTTATGATTAAAAGTGGAAATGGAAGGATTATGTAGGAGTGTATGTGACACCTATGACCAATGCTTGGCGAAAAGAAGAGCATGAAGAGATGTTGGTAGATATGTTAAAAGGTCTTGAAAACAGGTGTGGTTCAGTGCAAGATGTGCAAGTGCAGAGAAAAAAAAGAGACAAAGCATGGATAAGAATGAAAATAAATCAAAACTCCAAAAAATATAGAAGCCTTTTAAGATAGCAAGAAATGAACATGTGAAAATAAGGAGAGAGGAAGAGAAAGGATATGAAAAGGATATAGTTGAAAAGTGCAGGGATGAACCAAAACTGTTCTACAAATTCATAAATGGAAAAATTTAACTAAAAGAAAAACTAGAAATGTTGAAGGATGGAAATTAAACATATGAAGACCCAAAATACATGAATGAATTACTAGATAAAAAGTTTCAACAAGTTTTCACAGAAAAATCAGAATTTAAAGAACCACAAGATGAGAAGACATAAAAGCAAATGTGGGGAATTACAGTAATCAAAGAAAAGTTTATAAAGTGAGGGAGGAACTGGAAGAGAGAAAAGCAAAAGGACCAGATGGAATATCAGGTTTCATTTTAAAAGAGTGCAGGAAACAATTAACTGAACCAGTATTTAACATAATAAAGTGCTCATTATCAAGTGGAAGAGTGCCTAAGGAATGGAAGAGAGCAGACAGTGCCAATTTATAAAAATGGAAAGAAAGAAGAACCACTAAACTGTAGACCAGTATCAATGACCAGCATAGTATGTAAGATCTGTGAAAAAGTGCTAGAAAAACATAATATTATAACAGAAAAACAATATGGCTTTAGACAAAAGCAATTATATATAAAAAATTTGATGAGCTTCTATTCAGGAGTGACTAATATAACACAGGAGAGAGATAAATGGGTAGATTGTGTGTATTTAGATATAAAAAAAAAGCTTTTGACAAAGTTCTCCACAGCAGGCTACTGTGGAAGCTAGAAGATCTAGGAGGATTAAATGGGAAAAAAAAAAAAAACTGGATGGAAAGTCATTTAAAGGGAAGAGAAATGAGAACAGTAGTAAAAGATATAAAATCAAAATGGAGAAAAACAGATAGTGGAGTACCACAGGGATCAGTGCTGGCACCAATACTTTTCCTGATCTACATAAATGATATGCCTGAAGGAGTAAAGAGTTACTTGAGTTTGTTTGCAGACAGTGCAAAGTTACAAAGACATATAAGAAACAACAAAGATTGAAATTTTACAAGAGAATTTGAATAGAATCTGGGACTGGAGAGTAAGAAATGGGAGATAAAATTTAATGTGAAAAAATGTCATGTAATGGAAATGGGAAAAAAAAGTGAAAAGAGACCAAAATGGACATATAAAATGGGAAGTGAAGAAATAATAAAAGTACAAGAAAAAAAAGATCTGTGAGTAATGATACAGGATAGTCAACAGTCAGAGAAGCTTGTAGAAAGGCTATTCAGAGATACATATAGAATGGTGAGAAATATTGGAACAGCATTCCACTACATGGATAAAGATATGATGAGAAAGATAATTACCACTATAATTAGACCAAAGCTGGAATATGTTGAATCAGTGTGGTCTCCCACAAGAAGAAACATGTCAAAAAACTAGAAAGAATACAAAGGATGGCAATGAAGATGGTTCCAGAACTGGAAGAATTAACATATGAAGACATGTTAAAGGAAATGAATCTGCTTACATTGGAACAAAAAAGAGAAAAGGAGACTTGATAATGATACATAAATTGTGGAATAGAGAGGAAGAAACTACTGCTTAAAGAAGTAGAAAATACCAGATACACACAAGGCCACAGCAAAAGACTAAGAAAAGGAAGATGCTTGAGTAACACAAAGAAATATAGTTTCCCACAGAGAAATATAGAAGTTTGGAACAAGCTAAGTGAGGAGGTAGTATTGGCAATGAGTGTGCACAACTTTAAGGAAAACTGGACAAGTGTAGATATGAAGATGAGACCACATGGGATTAGCTCAGGCCCTGTAAATTACAACTAGGTAAATACACACACACACACACACACACACACACACACACACACACACACACACACACACACACACACACACACACACACACACACACACACACACACACATTTGTGCCTTAAATCCATGCATTGATCTGTCAT
This sequence comes from Scylla paramamosain, assembly GCF_035594125.1. NCBI lineage: Eukaryota > Metazoa > Arthropoda > Malacostraca > Decapoda > Portunidae > Scylla > Scylla paramamosain. The sequence goes on along the minus strand of NC_087174.1, from coordinate 13,723,205 downwards.
TTAATTTGAGCTGCATATTATGCCTTTTATTCTTCATCTAGTCCTAATACTGGTGAGCCCTTTGTATTCATCACTTTTGCCAGTCATTTCACAAACGTAATTCCAATTGATTCATTCCACACTCAGCATCCTGCACACTTCCACAGGAGCTGAGGAAACACGGGATTGGTGTGTCAGAGCACTCAGCAGACCTTCTTGTGAAACAATTGAGCCAGCCACTGCAGAAGGCAGTGAAGGACAACCTATCCCTTGTGCTGCAGCCTGCCCTGGATCAACCTCCTCAGCAGAGCATCTCAGAGCAGCTCCATCAGCAGCATCACAGCACCCTTCCCCACCCAGTAAGTCCCCACACCACTATTTATCTATCTACCAGGCTGGCAATCTTATATGGGGTGGCCCAGACAAAGCAACATACATTCACACACACTGGAAGAGAGCAGACATTGTTCCAATTTATAAAGGGGATGTTGGGAAGAGCCATTGAATTATAGACCAGTGCCCCTGACAAGTGTGGTTGCTAAGATTTGTGAAAGAATAATTAAAGATGGATAAAGTACCTAGAAGACAAGAACAGATTGACTGATAGGCAATTTGGTTTTAGAGAAGGAAGATCATGCATGACATATTTTATGTTTCTACTCGAGGGTGATGGATATAGTGCAAGAAAGAGATGGCTAGGCAGATGGAATTTATCTGGATCTACTAAAAGCATTTAATAAGGTACCACATAAGAGACTGCTATGGAAGATCAAAAACATTGAAGATCTAGATGGAGTGATTTTGAAGTGGATGGAGGGATTTTTTGAAGGACAGAGAAATGAGAATGGTAGAGATGGAAAGTCCTTGTGAGCAACAGTGATCAGTAAAGTTCCACAAGGGTCAGTACTGGCTCCAGTAATATTTGCAGTATATATTAATAATATGATAGAAGGAATAAACAGTTGTGTGAGTTTGTTTGCAGATGATGCCAAGTTACTTAGAAAGGTGGGAAGGGAAGAGGATTGCCAAGCACTGCAGCAGGATTTGAACAGACTACGGGAATGGAGTCATAGCTGGGAAATGGAATCCAACATCAGAAAATGCAGTGTAATGGAATTTGGGGAGAGTGAAAAGAGAAATGACAATGGAAAAGGACTTGTGAGTAACTGTATCCAATAATATATCACTAGAGAAACACATAAATAGGGTTATGGGTGAGGAACATAAAAGAAGCATTCAGATATGTAGATAAGGAAATGATGAAGAAACTGATTGTAACTATGATATGCCCAAGGTTGAAATATGCAGCAGTAGTATTGCTGCATATAAAAATGAATACAGTAAAATCCCTCTTATCCGGCATCAATGGGACCGCCGACATGCCGGATACTTGAATATTGCCGGATACTTGAATAGAAGTGAAATTATGTCCACAATCACCACCCAACACTCACGCATCTTACCATAACAAAGATCAGCTGATCTTAATCAGCAGCTGATCTGATCAGCTGCTTAAGTGTAAGCACAACACGCTTCCTCTTTTTTACAACTTTAGGCATGATGAAGGCATCAGGTGATAAACAGTGCACATGCGGGACTGAGTCACTGAGTAAACACAGTGCAGTGGGCTGCGAATGGCGCAAAGCAGTGCGCTCTGGTGTCGAAGGGACAAAGTATGCCTTGCGCGGGAATTTTAATCGATTTTATGAGTACACATTGATTTTTTATTGATTTTAAGGCTCGGGGAAAAATGTGCCGGATACTTGAAGCTGCCGGATACTCGAATGCTGGATAAGAGGGATTTTACTGTATAAAGAAATTGGAGAGGATTCAGAGGTCAGCAACAAAGTTGGTTCCAAGTCTTCAAGACTTATCATATGAAGAGAGATTGAGAAATTTGAATCTACAGATGCTGGAACAACAGATGTTGAGAGGAGACCTGATTGTGGTTTATAGGCTGATGAATGGATTAGAAAAAGTGGACCAGCAGGATTTGATAACATGGGATGTAAGAGATTCAAGAGGACATGGAAAGTTGAAAAGGCCATCTGTAGAAGTAGCTTTCCTCAAAGAATAGTAGAGATGTGGAATAGCTTAGAAAAAGATGTGGTTCATGCAAGGTCAATTCATGATTTCAAGGCTAAGTTGAATGATAGTAGATATAGAGATGGGACAGCACAAGCATAGCTCCTGTAACCATATACCACAACTGAGTAAGTACAACTAGGTAAATACATCATTCACACTCTTAGCCCCATCAGCCCCTGGTTGAAAGGTATAGTCTTGTGGACCACCCTACTATATTTCTATTTGTTATTTTGTATCATGGTCTCATTATGAAGGGACGGGTATACCAGTGTATGCTGATGGGTCTTGCTGTTGAAGTTTGTAGCCAGCTGTGCTATGCCTAAGCTCCTTGGGTGTAGTAGGGTTGTCCATGAGACTCCCTCCCAGGAGCCAATGGAACTATGAGTGTGAATGATGTGTGTACTGTATGAGTGTGTGGGTGTGGTGCTTTTGTTTGAGACCAGTCTGGAAGAGCGTGAATGATGTGTGTACTGTACGAGTGTGTGGGTGTGGTGCTATTGGCTGGGCCATTCAGTCTGGGATTGCTGCTCTGGTATATAGACAGATGGATAGATTTTTTCATCACAGTAAAATATTACTATTTTTGTCAGTAAACTAACAAACTGTACCTTTCTTACCTAATTGCATTTTTACAGGACTGAGTCATGCTCATAATATTCCATCCTTTAATTTGTTTTATTTATCTTTAAGGCGCAATATGAATGAGGGTGAGCTTGAGGGACACCTTGAGGAGCTGCGTGCAAAGGGTCCCTGTGCCGCCTGCTGCTCCTCCGTGCCTCCAGGAATGACAGCTGGGGTGCTGGAGCTCATGAGGGTGAGGTGCAGAGGTAGTGCTTGCTGGATTCAGACTCTTAGTATTAACCTCTCTGATCTGCTGATAATCTTACAATATCTTATTTAGTACTGGAACTGATGAGGATGAGCAGTAATGATGTTTGCTGGATTCAGGCTGTCAGTATTATTTTTTTTATCTACTAATAATTAAAAAAATAAATAAATACTGATAGAATTGAGAACTTACAACAGATAAAAACTTAGATGAAGTGGTAGGAAGTATAGTATATTGTTCAACTATTAACCAAAACCATGCATACATCACCTTACCTCTGAAGTCATGATGATCACAATGCACCAGGTGTAGTTAATTTCCCTTGACTGTCCAACCACTAAAACAACTCCATAGTAAAAACTTAAGGCATTGATAAACAGTATATTATTGAACTGTTAACTAAGACCATACCTGACCTTACCAATCAAGCCAAGATGATCACAATGGACCAGGTGTACTTTGGTTTATCTTGACTATCTGACCACTAAAGCAACTCCATAGGAAACTGAAGACATTGATAAGCCTTATATTACTTAACTATTAACTGGGGGTGATAGGAGGAAAAAATTAGGTATGTATCGTGGACTGAGATGTTACAAGGAATTGGTATAGAAAGGCTACTGGAAAACTCATAAACATTTTCATATTTTAATTAATAACCACTAATTATTTACATTTCTTACAAGTCAAAATTTCTCTCTCACATTCATCTTCAAATCATTCAAAGTTATTAGGTGTGACTTTATATCTCTTCAACATATTCATTGATAAACACAATCATGTTCAGTTAGAAAAAGACACATGATATCAGCATCACATCAGTTTCTGTAAACATTCCATATCTGAGTAAATCTTCATACACCATACAAACTGTGATATTAAACATAAAACATAAATTAAACATCCTTCTCCTTTAATAAGATCACTGATTTACAGACTGCATTATGCTTTCAAGGTCCACTTACTTTTGAATTATTCCATCCATCTTGACCCCTCTCTCTGGTCAGGCCCTCTCTGTTTCTGTGTTTGCTATTCTCTGCTACTGAATTATTCCACTGTTACATGCTGTAATATACAATCGTTTGGGACTGCCCATTTCTCTCAGAAAATTATCTTTATTTTCATAACATTTTACATATCTGCCATTCACATTGCTCATATATGCTTGTGATCCGCCCACAGGCGGTTTGAAGGCACAGTGTAAGTGAGCGTGGATATTTTTCTATAGGCTGACCTCCTTCCAGAGCCTCATGCCTCCTGGCTGACCTTGACACCTCCTGGCCTTGCACCTCCTGACCTACTTTCCCTTTCAAATCTTTTGTCTGCCTTGTCCCTACTATGATTACCATTAATCCCTCTTTGGCCCAGGCTGCCTTCCCAGGTTTTATGGCCGTCTGCCTGTTGTGGACTGCGTGGGTCCTGTGTCCATGTTTGTTTTTTCTCAGTTCTCTTGATATCAAGTGCTAATTACCTTCCCTTTCCTGGGTAGTATGACTGCTTGTTATCCTCCCTACTTCATTCATCTTTTTCATTTCTTCTTTGTTCTTACTTATTCTGTCTTCTCTTCTTTCTTCTTTCTTTTTGCTTGACAATACAATATATACTGTGGTGTGAGGTCACCACATATGTTTCATATAGGGACTACCACATGTAGGTCTGATGGCTTCTTGCAGCTTCCCTTATTTCCTTATGTTCTTAATTAAAGCTATATACAGGACCTTGCCAGTGAAGCCATAATGATTAGAATGGACCAGATGTAGCCATAGGTGGAGCGTTATCCCAATAAATTATTGCGATAATTTATCGCGATAATGATATCAAGTTACTGGTTATCTGATCATTATTTTTCCCATATTATTGATTCATTGGTATCACCTATATTTTTGGTTCCAGACTAGTGATGATCAAAAATTTTAGTTTTTGGAACATGTTGAAGTTTTAAACTTTCAAAATCAAATGTAGTTATTTTACGTAAAACAGTATTTTTCATTAGTGAAGAGACAGGATAAACATTGAATTTGAAATTTCTTGTAAGATTTTTCTGAGTTTTCTAAGATAAAGATAAAAATAAAGATTTGGATTTATCAATTTTCTTATTTAAAATATCAATATCTTTATCGTGAATATTGGAATTTTGGATTTATCAATTTATCGGTTATCACCCTATTGGGTGATAAATTTATTGCCAGTTATTGATTATCGGTTATTGCCAATAACATTATTGTTGTTGATTTATTGGTTATCGTGATGAATTTTTTCATTATTATGTCCAGCTATGGGTGTAGTTTGGTTGCTCTTTTCTGTCCAGCCACCAAAGCAACTTCATAGGAAACTAAAGCAGTCAAATTGGTTCCATTTCCCTTCCAGAGTGCCTCTAAGGATGGGCAGCAGCTGAGTGCTGGCATGTTGTCTGGTGTTCTCATGGCTTATGTAGACAACAACAACACCAAGGCTGCCCTGGACATGTATTCCCTGCTTGGCACCAAACACCCAAGCTTCAAGGTGGACTCTTACAAGGTGGTGGACCTTTGCACCCTCCTCACCCAGAGTTGCAAGGCTACAGGTGAGTGTGTGGCCCCAGGAGACTTGTCAAAGGAATTAACCCTTTTGCTGCTATTTGGCACATCTTTCCTTAATTTCTAACCACTCTGAGACATCTTTATTTGTTCTACAGCTACCTCCAAACATTGTACTGGTTGGAAATTGCAAAATCTATTCTTTTATTATCCCCTTCTTTCCTGTACATGCACTTTTCTTCTGCAGCCACCTCCAAGCATTGTTCTGGGTAGAAATTGCAAGATCTATTCTTTCATTTTCCCCTTTTCTTGTAGGTGCACTTTTCTTCTACAGTCACCTCCGAGCACTGTACTGGGTAGAAATTGCAAAATATATTCCTTTTAGCTTTTAGTGCTGTGAATTTTTAAGCCTGATGCATGTTGTAACTCTTCTTTCACTCCAGTAGAGTATCACATACTGTTTAGTGGAAACATGCCCACTGTTCCTGCCAAACAACAGGGGTCATTTTAAGATATTTTGAGTGTAGTGAGAGAAGATCATCTTCCTTCAGATGAAGTCTCCTATTGTAATCATGTTTTTACTGTTTGTTTCTGTTACTGTCTCTGGAATTTTCTTTATTCCCTCCCAAACAATTTTAAGTGCAATGAGAGCAAGCATACTTCTTTTCACATTAAGTCTCCCATCATAATTATATATTCACATGTTTGGTTCTCTTAGTACATGTATCTTCTCTGTGATCTCCTTCAAGTTAAGATTTCTTGAGGAGCATTTTCTTTGTGAACACTTGCTTTCCAAACAGAAATCCTTGTCAGAGTAAATTTTCTAGTTACAGATTCACCAAGACTATAGTCGCTGCACACTAAGCTGATGTAAGGTTAGGGTCCCCATCCGGGTGGCTGACTGGTGCACTCTTGCCACTTCCTCTAATATTTCTATTCAGGTGATTTTTAGTCACATTATCCGTCAGTCTTTTTCTAAGCTAATTCTCCAAAGTATCAACTTAAATAGAATAATATCAAGATGTTAAGCCTCAGAAAAATTATGGAAATAAACATTATTTACATCACTGAATCGCTGTGGGTGTTGACACTCCATGTATCCTGCAGGAGTCAATTAGCACACTAATGGAGGTCTTGCCACTTCCTCTGTTTTTCTTTGTTTAAGATCTTCATTAGCTTTATCAGTTAGCCATGCCCTAAGCTGATTTTAACAAATATCAGAAGGAAAACAATAATATTAATGTATTAGCCTTCAAAAAGTTATGGAAACAAGTAGACACGTGTCAGTGATTCCTCACACCATGGATAAAAATAACTTTGGAGAGGTCCCCTTTCTTTATGGTTATTGTGCAAAATGTAAAACAGACAAGATAAAGCAACAATGAAATGCTGCAAAGACTATTCTTTTCTAGTGTTTGCAGTAATTGTACTGATGTTGGTTAAACAGTTTCGTAATTTTATCCATAGCTTAAGGTATCACCGATACATATTTATTCCTTCCCACAGCTTAACTGAGGGACTAATACCTTGATATTATCATGACTTAATTTCTGATATTTAAAAAAAAAAAAAAAAAAAACATGCACTTCAGCTCTTTCTCCTGCTAGGTGTGTGATGCACTAACAGCCATGTGGATGTGATGAAATATTTATTTATTTTATTTTATTTTTTTAATTAAGCTTAGGGCAAGGCTGATTGATAATGTGACAGAGTTAGGGGAAGGGGCAAGAGTACACCAGTCAACTGCCCTGCCAGAAAGAGGTAAGGAAGCTAGGGACAAGGGCTCCATACCAGTCTGGCATTCACCAACCTGTTGAAGTTTGTGTTAATGGAACATGGTGTAAAGAAGCACCTATTTTACAGAATCTAGCTATAATGGTAGTTATAATGGTGTACAATGGTAGTTATTGTGTAGTTGTTTGTATTGATGTATAATGGCGGTTGTAGTGGTTTATGTGCAATTTGTTTGTGTGCTCATCTCATCCCATTCAAAGAAAGATTGATAGAAATATGATTATAGTTCTTTATAGGAAACTGTTTAATAATTTTATTCAGTATTTTCTACAGCACTGTGTGAAGAGAGGACATACATTTGGTGAGAAGGTGCTGAAATTACTGATAATGCATTATTTTCAGAGGCAAATGAGATCCTTCAGGAGTATATTATGAAGACTGATGGGAAAAATGTTAACACTAGACAGATACTGAGGAACTGCAGGAACTTGCTCTTGGCATCAGCCAGCACCAGCAGTCCTCAGGAGACAGACAAATTATTCAATCTGTTGCTGCAGGGGGGCCTGGTGGAGGCTGACACTGTGACTCTTGGCGTGCTGGTTAAGAGCAGACTCAACAGGTATGTAAGGCCACTTGCCTGAAAGAGAGAAAAAACAAATTTAAGCCTTTGATTGCTAAAGATAGTCTTATACTGCATGTTATTAATAACAGAGTAAACCTAGATAATATCATTATAGAAAACTACAGAATTATTCCTTTGCTATCAGTGGTGGCTTTCACAGTCATACTAGACTTGCATCACAACACTTTATTTAGCTAAAGGCAAACCTGTAATAGTTAAGGGATAAACTGATCAATTGGCCATTTCTTACTTGAAGAGGAAAATATTTACTAAGGTGACAGGAACTGATCAAATAGATGTATCTTAAAAGCAGCTAAAAGTTGAGTATGATGCCATTTAATGCCAATCAGCCCAGAATGTAGAGCAGAACAATTCAGAAAAGAACCTAAAAACTTCCCTTACAACTCGCTACATAAAAAGTGAAATGCTATGTAAGCATTATTGTGAAAAAGTGACTATGTTATTCTATTAGGTGACTGTGGAGAGTTCCTTGTGGTTCATAAACATCCTGTGGGGAACATCCTGTGGGTCTGTGGGCTGTGGTGAGAGAGAGAGAGAGAGAGAGAGAGAGAGAGAGAGAGAGAAAGTGTTTATAAACTTGTGAAAAGACTGGGTTATGCCTCTGGGTTATTCCCAAGAGGCAGTCATGATGCAGTACATAAGACTTATATGACAATAGGTTGTTATACATATATACATACATAGGAAATTGATGAGTAAAAGTTAATAGGAATACACTTAAATAATTATTAACATGAGCATTTAAAATAGTGTAGTAGTAGGGTAGTGTGTACATGCAGTGTTCATATTAGTATACAGCACAGAACTGGGGTTGTGTGCTCAACACTTCAGGGATTATTGTTAGAAAGTGTTTGACTAGGTCACACAAGGTAGGGGAGGGTACAGGGCACTGTTGCCTGTGCACTGACCTGCAGATGATGTTCAAGTGTGTGCCCCTCGGGAGCTGCACAGAGGTGGCAGCATTTGTCTTCTTCTGAGGTGGCAAGAGTGAGGTGCCACTCATAAGGGTAGCTCAGCCAGATCCTGGACCTTACCACTTCACACTGCTGATTGTGGTGACGGGGTGGGACTGGACTGTTTGTTGCCATGGTGTTAAGCCATTGGATGCTTGTGCTGCTGTGGCCACCCTTGACTTCCTGCTGCAGTCTACTCTCTACTTGTTGTTTCACCTTGCATTGCAATTGTAGTAAGGTGCTGGGGATGGTGTGGGTTACTGCTTCACTAGCAAGCCTGCTTGGCCAGAGTGTCTGCCTCCTTGTTGCCCTGGATGCCGACATGTGACATGACCCGAGTCATGGTGATGGTCCTGCCTGTGTTGTGTAGCACTTGAGTCATAGTGTAGATGGCACATGTCAGGTGTATGTTGTCACAATGTTCTTTGTTGAGTGTGGATATGGCACTCATGGAGTCTGTAATGATGAGTGTGTTGAGGTTGTGTGGTGTGTAGGCATGTTCAAGCACTATATTGATAGCTGCTAATTCAGCTTGGGTTGAGGAGGAGAAGTCTCTCACACTGTCAGCAACAGCAGCAGCTGCCAGGCCATCACTGTCACCACCACCTCTGCCTTCCCCCCCTGCACACAAAGGCTACATCCCATTTGTCACCAATGGGATCTACAGAACCGTTGGTGTAATAGATGACAGTGTGTGGGGCCCAGGCTCCATAGATGCTGTGTAGGCCTTCCTGTCACAGTTCTGATATTACACAAAGCTGCTTTTTTTGCCACAGCAGACAGAGGACTATTCTGAGAGGGGAGGGCACCCAGATGGGTCATCTAGGACTCCCATGAGATGCCAAACATGTTCATGGTGTGCACAGTCTTGTTGAACCACTTGTTCACACTACATCCTCTCACAATGAATGGAGAGCAGGGCATGCACATGGTCATAGTGGTCATTGAGGATGGCTGTTTTGAGAATGTACTTGACTCTGTCTGCCAGTGAGGTCACATGCGTTTCTGTCCTGAGGTTTGCAGCTTTGGTTTGGAGGAGGAGGAGGAGGAGGAGGTAGTGGTGGTGATGGTGATGGGGGAAGTAGTGGTGATGATTGGTGCATAGTTAGTTTCATCTCTCTCTCTCTCTCTCTCTCTCTCTCTCTCTCTCTCTCTCTCTCTCTCTCTCTCTCTCTCTCTCTCTCTCTCTCTCTCTCTCTCTCTCTCTCTCTCTCTCTCTCTCTCTCTCTCTCTCTCTCTCTCTCTCTCTCTCTCTCTCTCTCTCTCTCTCTCTCTCTCTCTCTCTCTCTCTCTCTCTCTCTCTCTCTCTCTCTCTCTCTCTCTCTCTCTCTCTCTCTCTCTCTCTCTCTCTCTCTCTCTCTCTCTCTGGCAATCACGAGTACAGCACGTGATAACACACACACACGACAGGAATTGAACAGTGTAGAAATTGATGACAGTGATAATGATGGTGTGAGAGAGAGAGAGAGAGAGGAGAGAGAGAGAGGAGAGAGAGAGAGAGGAGAGAGAGAGAGAGAGAGAGAGAGAACCACTGGAAACACACAGGCTGCCTCCCCACCTCCCCCTTCACTGTTCTCCCTGTCACTCAGGTGTCCTCAGGTGGTTAAGCTACTGCACCATCACCATCATCACCGTCAGTATCATAGTACCATACCCTCCGATCACGACCAGCACCATTATCACCATCGCGACCACTACCATCATCATTACAAAGTACTGTCATCACCATCACTCGCAGTCATCATCAGCCTCACCACCTCGGCGGTAGTATATCAAATGATGAGCTGTAGATGAGAGGCGGGAGGAGGCGGCGAGTGAGTCACGCTGTGGGCTGCTTTCTTCCTGCAGGGGTGGTGGTGGTGGTGGTGGCGGCAGTGGTGATGGGTTGCGTGGCCACCCAGCAGTGTTGGAAGTATGGATACGAAAGTATCCTTTGGATACTTTTTGATGTTACTGGTATGTTTTTACGATGATGAGAAAAGGATACGAAATTTTATGAATGGCCAAAAATGGATACATTTTGCTACTTTTTATAGAGAATTGGATACTTTTCAATATCCACTTTATTATTTATTATTTTTGGCAAAATGTGGTTTGTTAATTTACCCTTATTTTCTAGTAATATATTAACCACTTCATAAGTGTGGACAATGGGGAGTTAAATCAGTAAACACGTCATGGGCTTGTTGACTCGTTCTGTTCACGTTCGAGAGTTGGGACCCGAACGTCCAGCTCCAGCCTAAGTGGTAAACTCAGTGTCTGACTGACTCTGTTTCTGAGGAGGTTAATTACACTGCTTGTGTCAGACAAATGGAATGTCTCTCTTACGCTGGCTTCAGAAAGGTAATAGTAAGATTAATTAAAGTTTGTGATAAGGTATATGAGTAGCTAACAATAACATATCGTATCATGGTTACTGTTGCTTTTATTTATTTTTTCTTCAATAGTTTTCATTTTTATGCAGACGTTAAGTTGCATATCATAAGTGTGTACAATTAATATACTAGTTACATATATTATATAGTATTATTAAATGATTCAGGGAGGAAGGATGATGGTGAAAATAGGTGCACGGACAAACCCTCTGTCTCAGACTCTGATAATCCTGAAGCTGATCCAGATGACCCACTGGCACAACCATCATCCTCTATTAAAATGAGCGATGTAGGTGAAGAAGCTCCATCATCCACTCTTGGGTCTAGTGGTATTTCTGGTTAGTTAATTTACCCGTATTTTCCAGTAATTCTTTAACCCTTTCCTTCCGGCGCTTAAATTATTTTCCCGTTTTGTATGACGGCTAAAAATGGTAAACCTAGAAATTGTCAGAAAATTGTTTGAATACTGATAATTATTTTCTCTGTTATTCTGAATACAATGATATACTTTGTAGCTCGATGTGACCTCTGAAAGTTGAGTTTATGCCTTATAAAGGATTCCTCCTCCTCCCACTGTGTGATCCGTCATCCAGAAACAGCCCGGAGAGCGATGACGCTGCGCACACACACACACACTCTCTCTCTCTCTCTCTCTCTCTCTCTCTCTCTCTCTCTCTCTCTCTCTCTCTCTCTCTCTCTCTCTCTCTCTCTCTCTCTCTCTCTCTCTCTCTCTCTCTCTCTCTCTCTCTCTCTCTCTCTCTCTCTCTCTCTCTCTCTCTCTCTCTCTCTCTCTCTCTCTCTCTCTCTCTCTCTCTCTCTCTCTCTCTCTCTCTCTCTCTCTCTCTCTCTCTCTCTCTCTCTCTCTCTCTCTCTCATATCTTGGAGGGGAAATTGTACACTTCCAGTGAGAGAGAGAGAGAGAGAGAGAGAGATTTCATCCCTTTTCACATCAAGTTTCAGGCAAATAACATCTCTCTCTCTCTCTCTCTCTCTCTCTCTCTCTCTCTCTCTCTCTCTCTCTCTCTCTCTCTCTCTCTCTCTCTCTCTCTCTCTCTCTCTCTCTCTCTCTCTCTCTCTCTCTCTCTCTCTACTCTCTCTCTCTCTCTCTCTCTCTCTCTCTCTCTCTCTCTCTGACAAGTTACCTTCTACCATTTTATTATAAAATCGAAGATAATGAAAAAAATTAACATGAAAGAATGATAGGTATCATCTCTCTGTTCTGATAAAACAGGTGGATCCTGTAAATAATTTTCCGAGTCCTCACTAATGTCTTCGCTTTCTTCAGCTTCTTCTAAATATTCACTGTCGCTGTCTTCAAACTCAGAAGCACTGCTAAATACATATGTTGTGTCCTGCTCCATGGTGAGTTATGATCTGAGATCCTTGGCTCTTATCAGGATGTCTCTTCACACTTATCATGGTGCTTTCCACCCGGCGAGTGCTTTCCACCCGGCGGGTCGCTGGGGTTGCCAAGTGTCGCCCAGAGAAAGGGAAAATAGCTTAGTTACCGCTAAATTTCCAGAGCTAGTGACAACACTACATGTGGAAACATGCCAGACACTTCCACTCACACCATCTGACTCGAGAAACCGCGCTTAGACCTCAAAATTGAGGCGCGAAAATTCTTGATTACCGGTATGATCGCTGTCGCTACGGACGCATGGATGCAATTGTATATATACGATTGCCGGAAGGAAAGGGTTAAAACAATTAATTGTCTGAAACAAGCAAAATTAAGAAATTTTGAACTTTCGTCTATTACAGAAACCCATCCGATAACGTGAGAAATAGGTTCTAGGGGAGCTGTAGATGAAGAGGTACTATACTGTACATGCTTAACACTCAGTCACTCTTAATTCAGGTAGGACTGAAGAAGGTGCTGTTGAGTTCGAGGAATCTGTCAGAGAGGTTGAAGCTGATACTCTTCTAATTGAGGATTCGGATGAATCAGAAACAGATGACAGTCAGTCACCAGCTACTGAGAAGTCAACCTCTCGTAAGCGTGTGTCAAACCCTAGTTCATCCAAAAAGTCAACACCTCCGGAAAAGAGGATAAGGAAATATGCTATGAAGTGGTCAGAAGATCCTAAGCTTGCATGTTTCTCCAGGTATGAAGGAGATAGAGAAGAAATGAAAGGAAAAGCATTTTGTAATATTTGCGCTAAATTAATTGAAGGGACAGTTTCTCATATGCATAGGCATCTGAAAACTAAATATCATACAAACAGAGCAAAGTCTGTGAAATCCCCTTCTGTACCATCTCTATTTGAAAAGAAAAATCTACCTGCAAGGGATGCAGAAAAACTCAGACTAATGTTACTCAAATTTCTTTGTGAACACAATATTTCTTTTAATGTCATGGACCATCTAATGAAAGTTTTGAAACATGGAGCCACTGATTCTCAAATTATAAAATCTGTAAGGTGTGGAAAACAAACTTCACGAGAAATAGTAGTGAAATGTATAGGCAATGAAAGCTTGAAGGAAATTGTAGCATGCTTAAAGGCACACAAATATTCCATAATTGTAGATGAGAGCACTGATGTATCCACTACAAAGCAGTTAGCCATTGTTGTCAGAGTAGTGAACACTCAGCAGTGTACAGTTGAAGACAAATTTTTACAATTGCTAGATGTAGAAGATTCCAGTGCTGAAGGCCTGTTTCACCTATTGAGTACTTTTTTTGATGAAAATGGCATTCCATTTGAAAATATGCTTGGATTTGCTGCTGACAATGCGTCAGTCATGATGGGGAGTATGAGTGGTTTAAAGGCAAAATTGCTGGATAGAGTCCCTCATTTGTTTGTAATTGGATGTATTTGCCATTCATTAAATCTCTGTTCCTCTGCAGCCTGTCTTAAGCTTCCAAGTTCTGTAGAAACATTGTGTAAAGATATACATAATTTCATTAATCACAGCCCTAAGAGACTGTGGAAGTTTAAGGAATTTCAACAATTTGTTAGAGTTGATGTACACAGACTTCTAAATACTAGTCAAACAAGATGGCTTTCTCTAGAATCAGTTGTTAACAGAACACTAGAACAATGGTCAGCACTAATTCTTTTCTTTCAGTCAGAAGCCTTGGAATCTCAAGTACAGTCTGCAGTGCATATACTGAATGCCTTGAACAATCCTCTGTTCAAAATGTACTTTACTTTCCGTGGGTATATTCTGCCCATTATCAATAAGATGAACAGAGAATTTCAAAGTGAATCAGTCATGATACACACTGCATATTCTAACATCTGTGCCTTTTATAGGACTATTCTGAGCAATTATATAAAGAAAGACATACTAAAATCAAAGTCAGTCTCGTTCTTGTCTGTGACCAGTCCGTCCGCTCCCCGAGTCCCCGTCCCATAGTCTCGTAGTCGTCAGTCAGTCGTCAGTCTCGCGTGTCACAACGCAGGACAGGATTTTCAGTTTTCGTTAAAAATGTCTGAAGAGAAAGGAAAGGAGAGAGAGGAGGCATGTGGTGCAGTGCCGAAAAAAGCGAGACGGAAACAGAAATATAGGCCTGAGTGGGAAAAACAGTTTCCGTGGGTGGGGCCTGCAAAGAAGGATGCTTGTAAGGCCATGTGCCTTATTTGCAGTGTTGAAATAACCGCCCAGGTCACAACTCTGAAGTTGCACGAAAACACTGCAAAGCACAAGAAAATGTGTGCGCCATCCTCATCCAAAATACTTATGGAGTCATTTACAAGTGCACGTGGTGATAATGAAACTAGTAAAAGTGATTCTGTTAAGGCTGCTGAAATAAGGCTTACTGCATTTATGGTGGAACACAATATAAGTTTCCGTGTGGCCGATCATCTGTGTGAAGTCCTGAAAGGTTACTTCTCTGACTCTGCTATTGCAAAGAAATTGAAAATGAAAAGAATAAAATGTCAAAGAGTGTGTGGTAATGTTATGGCACACTCTCACAAACAAGAGCTCATTAACATCTTGAAGCAGAACAAGTTCAGCATTCTTGTGGATGAATCCACAGATATATCGGTCTCTCAGAATTTATGCATCATGGTAAGAGTGGTTGAAGGAAATGCTGTTGTCACCAAATTTTGGGATTTAGTGCCATTATTTAGTAGTGATCCTAGTAAAGGTAATGAAGGTGCTACAGCTGCCAGGTTGTTTTCAGAGATAATGAAAACATTTACTGAAAGTGGTATACCTACTTCTAATATCATTGGCTTTGGTTCTGATGGATGCAGCACTATGATGGGGCCTAATAACTCTGTGAGTAGCAGGTTAAAGGAACTTTGCCCAGGAATCTTTATTATGAAATGTGTGTGCCATTCTGCCCATATATGTGCCTCTGAAGCATGCAAACAATTACCTGATGCTATTGAACAACTAGCTCATGATGTCCACAACACATTTAAGAACTCTTCAAAACGATTGGCACAATTTGTAGAATTTCAAGAGTTTGCTGGGGTTCAAAAGCTTAGGATTTTATTGCCATCAAGAACGCGCTGGCTTTCCTACACGGCTGTTGTGAAAAGGATGCTTGAGCAGTGGGGCCCTCTTCAGATGTTCTTTACTGAATTAAATTTTCAACAGACGAAAACTTGTGGTTGCACAGTTGGAAGTGCTTATGAACAACTGCACAATCCATTTACCAGGCTTTACTACTGCTTCCTTTCTTCAGTATTACCAAAGTTTACTCAGCTGAACCTTTTATTTCAAAGTGAAAGAGTGGTCATAACTGAATTGCACAGACAAGTTTGTAATTTATATAAAGAATTGCTACTGATGTACATGAACCATGAATACATTGTGAAAACCATGCTTTCAAAAGTTGATCCAAGATATCAACGTGAGTTCCTGATGCTAGAGCAGGTGTATTTGGGTGCATCTGTCTTAAAAACAATAACAGACAATCCAGAATTAAGCAAGCAAAAAAGGGAAATGTATGAGTTTCGCTTCCACTGCAGATTATTTTTGATAGTAGCAGCAGAACAGATCAGGAAGAGATTTAATTTCGGAGATGAAGTCCTTTCAAGAATGCATATGCTGGAGCCAGCCAGTGTTCTAGGCATCCAGGGCAAAGTGCAAGAGCAAAGTTTGGTGCCCCTCGCGACACACCTTCCCCGAATCATTGCCCAGGATGATTCTACCCTCCAGCAACTGGAGGATGAGTGGAAGAGGCTTGCCGGCGTAGAAGATCTGCCTGAATCCATTACCAACATGGCGAAAAAAGTGGACAAAAGCAATTACAACCAGCCTGATAAATTTTGGTGTGCCATGAAAACTCTGGAGGATAGTGATGGAAACCCCAAGTTTAAGCTTGTTTCAGACTTTTCACTAGGATGTTTTTCTTTGCCTCATGCTAATGCTGACTGTGAGCGCTGCTTCTCTAGTGTAAACCGTGTGAAAACAAAAGACAGAAATAAGCTAATAACAGAAACCGTAAGAGACATCATCCTAGCGAAGCAGTGTGTTGCTTCCACATCCAGCAGTGACTGTACGACCTTCAAGCCATCAAAGTCAGTGATAAAAAACATGACATCAAGAGTGCTATATTCCTCCAATGAAGAGAGTGCCGGGGCTGCTGACGACGTGCCGGATGTATATATAGAAGAACAAGACCAGTAATCTACATAGTAAATAAAAAACTTAACGAAGTGTCCTGTAGTTTTTCTCTAATTATTAATGATATGTATTTAGGAAAGTGTTTTGTTTGTTAAGGGCATTGTTGTTTTTTTCATTACACACACTCTCTCTCTCTCTCTCTCTCTCTCTCTCTCTCTCTCTCTCTCTCTCTCTCTCTCTCTCTCTCTCTCTCTCTCTCTCTCTCTCTCTCTCTCTCTCTCTCTCTCTCTCTCTCTCTCTCTCTCTCTCTCTATATATATATATATATATAAAACCTAAATTCTGCTGTATTTGGAAAGTGGCAGTTTTGCATAATATTTGGAATAATTACATATGTACGATAATTTTACCAGAAGTACAATAATTTCAACCTGTGTAGTACGATAATATGGCCAAAACAATCTGGCAACGCTGGGTCAGACTGCAGCTGTGGGACGCAGGGTGGACCGAGGCGTGAGCTGCCGTGGATGCCTCGTCTCACGACGCCCGTGCAGCCTCTGCCCTTCTGCTGGTGTATGATGTGACTAGGGAAGACACCTATGAGAGCGTCAGGACGTGGTGGATGTCTGTTCAGTGACACAAGTTTGCTTTTTGCCACAGATATAAAGGCTTGAATTATGAAACGCATTTGCAGGACTTTTCAAAGGTCACAGCCGTATTCTGAAACTTCTTTCCCACCCAAACTAGTTTCAAAAGGCTTTACCTAGTTGAAAATACACAGATTTTCAAGTGTTTATACAGTTCTTGTGACAGATCAACAAGGTTCTTATATATTTAAGAGGAGAAAATTTTGTAAATCTGCCTAATTACACTGTAACAAAATTTTACTTTTGTCTTATTCTTGGCCTCAAACCATAATTTTCTAGTTATTTCCATCTAAACAAAAAAGAAAAAAAATTTTTTGAACCTAAAAATTTGCTTTTGTGTTTAGAACAACGAATTTACATTTTTGTCATATTTCATTATAGTATGAGTTACTGTTGGTTTTCATGTCAGGTAAAGACCTTTGCAAAATCTCAATTGTTTATCCAATTGCTTTTGAAATGTTGCAAATAAGTTAAAACTGGAAAAAAAAATATAAAGTGTTCTACAGATTTTAAAAAATTTTAATAAGGTAATTCTTGAACTAATCAGATCTAGCAAGAAATTTCTCATATTCAGAAGAATTTACTTACATTTTAGAAATCTCAAATCTTGAATGTTCTATCAGACACTTTTAGAAGTTTCTAGAACATTCAATTCAATGCTATTCAATGTAAACATTTCCAGAATATTCTAGAACTTTCTAGAATACAGTAGATATATGTAGAAGCATCAACGATTTTCTAGAATCTATAAGAATTTTCTAGAATGATTCAGAATATTCTAAAATAGGTTCAAGAATATTCTAGAAAGATTGAGAACATTCTGAAACACATTCTAGAAAGACTAAGAATTTTCTATAGTACTGTTTGACAATATAAAAGTAGGGGCTTGCAGACCACCAATCAGTTCTGCTTTATGCTGCCTGAGAAGACACATCACAAAAGGAAATGGCATCAAGAGGCTGCAATCATTCTCCAGATGCATTCTGCTACATATGTGGTCAATTCATCAAGACAAGAGCAAAGAAGTTCTCTGTGACAGTATCTGGAAAAAATTGTGAAGCTTACAAAGCTTATTTTGCTGTGCCAATTGGAGACCAAAAACAAGACTTGGGCACCTCATTTTGCTTGTGAGCATTGTAATATAACACTAGAAGGTAAAATAGCTGTTAGTTTTTCAAGAGTAAAATCCAATTAAGAATTAATAATAAAAATAGAATAAGTTTAGCAGAAGCTCATACTGTTGTTCTTTTACAGGATGGTATAGAGGAGAAAACAGAGCCATGAAATTTGATATTCCTAGAATATGGTATGAACCTACTGATCACTCAACTGACTGCTTTTTCTACATGGTGAATCCTTCCAAATGCTGATCTGGGAAAAATGCACCTGCTGTTTTTTATCAAGACAGTCCATCTTCCGTTGCACCAGTACCAAACAGTGCTGATCTTCCTGTACCAGCTCCTCCAGAAAGAAGTGAACTATCAGAAGAAAGCAGCAAGTCAGATGGACTAAACAGAGAGGAAGCTGTGACATCAGAGATACAGTTGTAGTTGAGAGGAATCCTTACTACCCAAACCAAAAAGACCTCAATGACCTCATCAGAGATCTTGGTTTGGCAAAGTCAAATTGTGAGCTTTTGATTTCAAGGGTGAAGGAATGTGATTTACTTGATGACAGTGTGAAAGTGACCAGCCAAGTAAAA
The DNA here is from genome assembly GCF_035594125.1 of Scylla paramamosain. Taxonomy (NCBI): domain Eukaryota; kingdom Metazoa; phylum Arthropoda; class Malacostraca; order Decapoda; family Portunidae; genus Scylla; species Scylla paramamosain. The sequence goes on along the minus strand of NC_087174.1, from coordinate 13,704,210 downwards.
CGTCACAAACATTTCTCCAGTAAAGCATTTCCAGCAAAAGAGGACAGGGTATGCTACTGCAATGATGCATCAAGCTTGTTTGATGCTATTGGAATTGCTTGCAATGCAGATGAATGAAGACTCTTCATTGGCAGCTCCTCTAAAAACCTGAAAGCTGTACTTCTACACAATGAAAACAAGTATCCATCTCCACCTCTTGCTCATTCTGTGCATTTTAAAGAGGACTACAGCAGTGTAAAGCTTCTACTGGAAACTGAACTACAACAAGTATGGCAGGGAAGTTATTGGAGACTTCAAGATGGCTTTCTTGATGGGACTACAAGGAGTTTTACCAAGAATCCCTGTTTTCTTTGCCTTAGGGAAAGTAGAGACAGAGCAGCACATTACCAGAGAAAGCACTGGCCTCCAAGGACTGAACACTGCAGTGGAAGCACACAGTATCAAACATGAGCCATTGGTGAATCCTCAAAAGGTTTTGTTTCCTCCTCTACACATCAAATTGGGTCTCATGAAACAGTTTGTTACAACTCTTGACAAGGAGTCTGCCGCCTTCAAATATCTTCAAGACTTCTTTCCTAAGCTTTCAGAGGCAAAGGTGAAAGCTGGTATCTTCATTGGACCACAGATAAGGAAAATTATGGAGTGTTCAGAATTTCTACTGAATCTCACAGAAAAGGAGAAGAAAGCTTTCATTGCTGTAGTACAGGTCTTTCTTGGCAATAACAAGGCTGGTTGAAGCTTTAGTAAAAAACTATGGTGAGGTGGGCTGCAGAATTTCCTTGAAGGTCCATATCCTAGATGCTCACCTCAACAACTTCAAGAAGAATATGGGAGCATATTCAGAGGAACAAGGGGAGTGCTTCCACCAAGATATAATGAACTTTGAACAGAGATATCAGGGATCCTTCAATGAAAACATGATGGGAGACTACATTTGGGGGCTCATATGTGAAAGTGATTTGTTGTATTCACGCAAAAAAAAAAAAAAAATAAATAAATAAATAAATAAAAAATAAATAAATAAATAAATAAATCCTAAAAAAAAAATGTTTCAGAAGTTTTAGAATAAATTTTTGTCATTTGATTTTTTTTTTTTTTTGTTTGCTGTCCAAAAATGTGAAAATGGTGAAATTTAGCTATTTTAGGGCAGAAAATCATTCTAAAAGCCACACAAGCAAAGTTTAACAGGAATAATGGACATTTTCTATTGTTTTGCAATGAAAAGAGTTGGAAAATAACACTTGCTTGTCCAAGACCAAAATCGTGTTACATAGTGTTGTTATCTCTGCAGTCTTAGAAAATAATTGTGGTGAGCAAAACGTTTCAGAATATGGGTCTTTTCAGTCAGGTCAGGTTTATCTTTGTTAAACAATCATTAAATCACTGCATAACACTTTTTTTCTCTTTATACTAGCTAGTGTACTTCAGTGGCGCAGTAGCTTTACATTACACCTTCCTCTTATTTTATACTGTATTATTTTTTTTTTTTTAGTGTAATGTGAATCCAAAGAACCTAGCAAGAACCTAAATATTTGTTACTGTTTTAAATCTTTTGTAATCTATTGTGATGCCTTTAAAGATACATGAAGGCGCTGTTCTAAACTAATGGAAATTTATCTCACTAGGCTGCAGAGAGTGAAATTGGCTGGATGTTGCACAGATCGGGTTGTTATAATGGTTCTTGGGGACAACTGTCACTTTCAACGTGATGATCGGCAGGGGAGAGAGAGAGAGAGAGAGAGATTTAATTAACTCCTTTTCCATCCTCTTTCCTTGATTCCTTTCCACTAGTCCGTCTTTCTCTTCCTTATTTCATATTCTATTTTTTTTATTTTCCATCCATTTCTTATCCCTCTTACTCCCTTTCTTTCATACTTCTTGCATCTCTAACCTCTAATTTAATTTTTTTCTTCCCTTTCCTTTCTCCTTCACTTTCAATTCCATATCAGAAGTTGATAAATTTTAAAAATTTTTTTCATCCATTACTTGCTAGGTGATGGGAGCGAGGCAAGGAGCTGGGGCGGGAAGGACGCGTGGCGATCTTAGAGGTCTCCTCTGTCACCACCGCCAATCTGGAGACGACCCTCAAGTCTGTGGCTCGCGCTGTGCTGGCTAAGGTTAGAAGTTAGAACTAGATACACCAATAGGTTTTTTTTTTTTTTCATGTAGGAGGGACACCGACCAAGGGCAATAAAAATCCAGTAAAAGGAAATGCCCACTGTGATGGCGGCTCCCCAATAGGGTACAAAGCAGTAGTCAAAATTTGAAGGATAAGTGTCTTGAAACCTCCCTCTTGAAGGAGTTCAGGTGGAAGTTCAGAGTGGAAATACAAAAGCAGGCAGGGAGTTCCAGAGTTTACCAGAGAAAGGGACGAATGATTCAGAATAATGGTTAACTCATCCATTAGAGAGGTGGACAGAATAGAGGTGAGAGAAAGAAGAAAGTCTTGTACAGTGAGGCTGCGGGAGGAGGGAAGGCATGCAGTAAACAAGATGAGAAGAGCAGTTAGCATAACGGTATAAGATAGCAAGAGATGCAACATTGCGGCGATGATAAAGAGGCTGAGGACAGTCATTTAGAGGAGAGTACTTGATGAGACGAAAAGATTTTGATTCCACCTTGTCTAGAAGAGCGGTATGAGTGGAACGCCCCCGCCCCACCAAAGACATGTGAAGCATACTCCATGCATGGACGGATAAGGTCCTTGTACAGACTTAGAAGCTGGAAGGGTGAGAAAAACCGGCGGAGACGTCTCAGAACTCGTAACTTCATAGAAGCTGTTTCAACTAGAGATGAGATGTGAAGGTTCCAGTTTAGATTATAAGAAAAAGACAGACTGAGAATGTTCAGTGTGGAAAAGGAGGGCAGTTAAGTGGATAGTTGTCTGGAAGGTTGTGATGAGTTGATAGGCTTTGAACTCCATTTTTATTGAATGTATCGCAATTACATGGGTAAAAAATGATGATGTGTATACTATTCTACGAGTGATATGTCCTACTGAAATGTTATGAACATTCTAATATAATTCTACGGGATAAAAATTGGTTGCAGGAATCGGCGGCTGCCCACCAGTCCTCAAGCAACGACAGAAGCACGTGTTCATTGCAGTAAAGTCTCGTTTACACGGGGCAAGTAGAGAGGCAAGTCAAGTGTACAAGTTGCCCGCTTTCACTTTTCAAAGGCAAGCAGTGATAGCAAGTAATTTACACGTAAGCAAGTAATAAGAGCAACCAAGGTCCATATACACGGTGTATATAGATCTTGAGAGCAACTACACTCTAAGATGATGTTGCACGTTTGATGAGCACACATCCGTTTTTCCAAATGATAATGGATTCTACAAAGATTGTGTTTAATAAGGTGTCGAAACAATTGTGTGGTGAAATATTGAAGACAGCCTGAGGGATGAGTAAAGGTACGCGCACAAAGAACGCGCGAGAAACCAGCGCCGATCCGTTGGGACTCGCGCTGGTTTCCGGCGCTGGTAGGTGAGCACAAAGGACGCTGGTAATCTGCTCTGACCAGCGCGGGGAGGGACATGGTAGAGCAGTTTTATTAGCCAGTCGTGATTCATCAGCTGTAAAACAAACATGTCAAGCTCATTGTCTGATGAGCTAATAACACACACACACACACACACACACACACACACACACACACACACACACACACACACACACACACACACACACACACACACACACACATTCTTTCCTTCACAGTCTAGTTCTTTGCTGACTTCTGCCTACAGCTTGTCAACAACATTGCTGTTTGCGTGGAGCTTATTTCCCTTATCCCACAATGGTGGTTTCTCAAATACTTTGCTGATAAGTAATTTGATGTCCATCCTGAAACAGACGTCTACTCGCGCGAGAAAGCAGGCAAATATGGTTCGGGGGAAACAGGAAACAGGAAAGCTGGTTGACGCTGGCTGCCTGCGCCGACAAGCTCTGTGCACGCTTACACTTGTTTATATGGTGTAATTTTGGCTCTGATTGGCGCCTGTTGGCGCTGGTTTCTCGCGCAAGAAAACCAGCATCTCTGTGAGCGCACCCTAAGGCTGAGAGACTGGATACAAGAAAGGAATGATCGAACACTGGTCTTCATCATCACTCCTGCTCCTTATACACCACAAACTCGTTTGTGAGTTCCTCACTCCACCTTGCAGGCATGTCTGAAACTATGCAACACCTCAATTCACCTACACTAGTGATCGTTAACCTGGGTGCATGGTGCACCCCAGGGTGCATGAAAATTTTTAAAGCTTACTTGGAAATAATGGGATACATAGAAGAATACATGATTATTCCGGTGTGTAGAAAAGTCCACAGTACGAAAAGATGTTTCAGTGAAGAAAATTGTGTCATGCAGGAAGTTTATTTGATTTGAGATTAAAATATTACAAATTCATGTACACGACGTAACTCGCGCCTCATAAATTTGATATGTGGCATTTTGTTTTATTCAGCACCTACATAGATTTAAGAACGAGAAGCTATTTCCTAGCGTTTAAAATGGAGAAATAATACTTCTTTGAAAACTAGAGATAACATGAAATCTTCATGTAAAATCTTTTCTAATTAATCGTCCTATAGCCCCAGGGTACATAAATTTCTAAAAAGCTCACAGATTGATGCTTGAATTTAAGAAGATTGAAGAACACTGACTTACACAACACCTGTTATGCGACTGAACTGGAGAGGAAAGCGAGCAAGTATTATGTTCACACAAGCCAAGTCAGAGACAATTACGTAGCTTGCCATGGTGGGCTGAGATAAAGCAAGTTGTCTTAGAACTGCTGCCTATTCACTTGGCTTGCCTGGGAGCTTGCCTGGTAACTTGCCTCTTACTTGACTTGGCCAGTTTTGTTTGTCAAGTTTATATTTGCACACGGCAAGTAACATGTAGCAAGTAATTTGTAGACTTGCCTTGCCTCCCTACTTGTCCCGTATGAACGAGGACTCGTTCTGGACTCCGGAATGCTGCCTGGAGTCAGCGGCGGCCCAGCAGTCTTCCAGCAACACCAGAAGCATGTGTGTGTTGCAGTAAAGACGTGTGCTGGACTCAGGACTGTTGCTAATCAAATTTAAGAAAGCATCCTCGTATTGCATATTGAGGCTAATAACTGCATTGACTTAAAACTGATAAGCTGCCGTGGTGAAAGGAAAATTAAGTGAACGTAAGACTCTCTCTCTCTCTCTCTCTCTCTCTTAGCCAATGTCCTGCTGATTGGTTTCCCGAATGAAGAACATGACATGTAGTATCGCTGCAGCAGAGAAGAGTGCATAGTGCCAGTAGAGTCCCGCCAGCGTAAGCACTTCCACCATTGTGCTGTAGAGTTGAAGGGCGGCGATGGTTATGAAAGTCAGCCATAACAGACACACGCTCAGCCCCTGCCAAGGTGAGAGACATTACCACCTGTCAGGATTGTAATGTATGTGATGTCTTTTATCTTTTCTTCTTTTTATTATTATTCCTATTATTCCTATTATTATTATTATTATTATTATTATTATTATTATTATTATTATTATTACTATTATTATTATTATTATTATTATTATTATTATTATTATTATTATCACATATTATTATATTATTAATTATCATCATCATCATCATCATCATTAAAGATAAAGGAAGCAGGAAAAGTACTTGCATGGTGGACTGAAAAGATCTTTAAACATGGAACGTTGCATTTTAGTGTAAAGAGAGGGTTACCTGAGGGAACAGTGGTACCCATTGTGCTGTGTGTTGTTAAAACATGGAGCATAGCGGGGAAGAAACAGTTAAATGTAATGGAAAAGAAGTGTTTGAGGAGTATGTGTGGTGTGACATGGAGGGACAATAAAAAATGAGGTACGAAGAGCGTGTTTTGTGAGAGTTGGCCGGACTTTTTTTTTTTTTATGTAGGAAGGACACTGGCCAAGGGCAACAAAAATCTAATAAAAAAAAAATGCCCACTGAAATGCCAGTCCCATAAAAGGGTCGAAGCAGTGGTCAAAAATTGATGAATAAGTGTCTTGAAACCTCCCTCTTGAAGGAATTCAAGTCATAGGAAGGTGGAAATACTGAAGCAGGCAGGGAGTTCCAGAGTTTACCAGAGAAAGGGATGAATGATTGAGAATACTGGTTAACTCTTGTGTTAGAGAGGTGGACAGAATAGGGGTGAGAGAAAGAAGAAAGTCTTGTGCAGCGAGGCCGCGGAAGGAGGGGAGGCATGCAGTTAGCAAGATCAGAAGAGCAGTTAGCATGAAAATAGCGGTAGAAGACAGCTAGATATGCAAAACTGCGGCGGTGAGAGAGAGGCTGAAGACAGTCAGTTAGAGGAGAGGAGTTGATGAGACGAAAAGCTTTTGATTCCACCCTGTCTAGAAGAGCAGTATGAGTGGAACCTCCCCAGACATGTGAAGCATACTCCATACATGGACGGATAAGGCCCTTGTACAGAGTTAGCAGCTGGGGGGGGGTGAGAAAAACTGGCGGAGACGTCTCAGTACACCTAACTTCATAGAAGCTGTTTTAGCAAGAGATGAGATGTGAAGTTTCAAGTTCAGATTATGAGTAAAGGACAGACCGAGGATGTTCAGTGTAGAAGAGGGGGACAGTTAAGTGTCATTGAAGAAGAGGGGATAGTTGTCTGGAAGGTTGTGTCGAGTTGATAGATGGAGGAATTGAGTTTTTGAGGCATTGAACAATACCAAGTTTGCTCTGCCCCAATCAGAAATTTTAGAAAGATCAGAAGTCAAGCGTTCTGTGGCTTCCCTGCGTGATGTTTACCTCCTGAAGGGTTGGATGTCTATGAAAAGACGTGGAAAAGTGCAGGGTGGTATCATCAGCGTAGGAGTGGATAGGACAAGAATTTTGGTTTAGAAGATCATCAATGAATAATAAGAAGAGAGTGGGTGACAGGACAAAACCCTGAGGAACACCACTGTTAATAGATTTAGGAGAAGAACAGTGACCATCTACCACAGCAGCAATAGAACGGTCAGAAAGGAAACTTGAGATGGAGTTACAGAGAGAAGGATAGAAACCATAGGAGGGTAGTTTGGAAATCAAAGCTTTGTGCCAGACTCTATCAAAAGCTTTTGATATGTCCAAGGCAACAGCAAAAGTTTCACCAAAATCTCTAAAAGAGGATGACCAAGACTCAGTAAGGAAAGCCAGAAGATCACCAGTAGAGCGGCCTTGACGGAACCCATATTGACGATCAGATAGAAGGTTGTGAAGTGATAGATGTTTAAGAATCTTCCTGTTGAGGATAGATTCAAAAACTTTAGATAGGCAGGAAATTAAAGGAATAGGACGGTAGTTTGAGGGATTAGAACGGTCACCCTTTTTAGGAACAGGTTGAATGTAGGCAAACTTCCATCAAGAAGGAAAGGTAGATGTTGACAGACAGAGCTGAAAGAGTTTGGCTAGGCAAGGTGCAGGCACGGAGGCACAGTTTTGGAGAACAATAGGAGGGACCCCATCAGGTCCATAAGCATTCCGAGGGTTTAGGCCAGTGAGGGCATGGAAAACATCATTGCGAAGAATTTTAATACGTGGCATGAAGTAGTCAGAGGGTGGAGGAGAGGGAGGAACAAGCCCAGAATCGTCCAAGGTAGAGTTTTTAGCAAAGGCTTGAGCGAAGAGTTCAGCTTTAGAAATAGGTGTGATAGCAGTGGTGCCATCTGGTTGAAATAGAGGAGGGAAAGAAGAAGTAAAGTTATTGGAGATATTTTTGGCTAGATGCCAGAAATCACGAAGGGAATTAGATCTTGAAAGGTTTTTACATTTTCTGGCTAGTTGGAGAACAGACTTGGCATGGTTCCAGGCAGTAATATAAAGTGCATGAGATTCTGGTGATGGAAGGCTTAAGTACCTTTTGTGGGCCACCTCTCTATCATGTATAGCACGAGAACAAGCTGTGTTAAACCAAGGTTTAGAAGGTTTAGGACGAGAAAAAGAGTGAGGAATGTATGCCTCCATGCCAGACACTATCACCTCTGTTATGCGCTCAACACGCAAAGACGGGTCTCTGACACGGAAGCAGTAGTCATTCCAAGGAAAATCAGCAAAATACCTCCTCAGGTCCCCCCCACTAGCAGAGGTAAAACGCCAGAGGCACCTTCGCTTAGGGGGATCCTGAGGAGGGATTGGAGCGATAGGACAAGATAAAGAGCCCAACGGAGAAGAAAGGGTGACAGCATAAGCAAAAGGATTAGAGGTCAGGAAAAGGTCAAGAATGTTGGGTGTATCTCCAAGACGGTCAGGAATACGAGTAGGGTGTTGCACCAATTGCTCTAGGTCATGGAGGATAGCAAAGTTGTAGGCTAGTTCACCAGGATGGTCAGTGAAGGGAGAGGAAAGCCAAAGCTGGTGGTGAACATTGAAGTGGCGGATCAGTGTGCATTAAGAGTACGTGACACGAGTGGCAGATGTACTTGAAGGTATTATAGGAGATGATTAGTGGCATAGTTACCTGTGCCCTGATGCTTGTGGGGAAATACTCCACCGCTATCAGTAATGGTAAGGAACTCATGCCGGCAGCATTGGCGAAGGCGATCCCAATGAAGCAAAACACAGGAAACAACCGGTTTTCCACTTCGCCACCACTGCTCAAATACAATAATTTGGGAATGTACTTACAATGGAGTAAATACAAGAATGCAGTCTACATTCGCTCCAAAACTCTTTTTAACAATATTAACTCTGGCTTATAAACACTCAAAGCACTCCTAACTTAACTGTCATCTGTAATGTCATGGCAAGATGCGAAAAGAAAAACTAAAGCAGACATACGTTTGAATAAATGCCATGGTTCAGTCGGTTAAAGGTCGGCATTCTGGTGTGCTATGTAAAGGTTCGGATCCCATTCATTCTTTCCTCTCTGATCTAATATAGATGTATTTTTTCAGTGGTTCATAGTGGAAAGGATTTTTTTCATTCAGTAGTTACACATCCACCACATTCTCTGACCCTTCCATTTTAACACATTCCTCTTCCTCTCTTCACATCAATCTTTCCCTTTCATCTTTATTTCACTCAGCGATCACACATTTAGCTTTCATTAATGTACCTACATCAAGGTTTCTCAACCTGGGCCATAATATGATTTCCCGCTGGCAGCCATGAAAAATTTTCAGGGGTCACAGGACAAAATTAGGAAAGTGGGAGGACACAAATTTCACAGTAAGTGTTGTAATGTTCCTAAGTTTGCGTTGCTAATAATAAGCCTAATAATTTCATGCTGGTGCAATGTTGTTTTCTTTTCAGCTGTTTTAGTGCTTCATTTAGCAACCTCTGCTATAATTATACCGACATTCCCTTAACATGAGTTGACAACAGTGGATTATCACGCGCTTTCAGTCCTCAGTTACGCACCATCTGTCATATTGATTTAATTAAAATTGAGGTGTGAATTCCAAGTCCATAGTTCAGTCCTAATTATACTATATCTACTTAAGTTAAAAAGAAAAAAAATAATAATTAACTCAGGGAGGATACGAGAACTCAGATTGTCTTGGAGGGAGACCAGTAGCTTAAAAAAAAAAAAAAAAAGAACGTTGAGGAAGCCTGGTGTAACTACATAAATGAGCGAATACTTATGAACTACAGATGTGTCGTGGCTCCCACACCTTGGTGCCTCAGGTAGATAGGAGGCCGTCGTGCTGTCGTCCAGCGAAGGTAACAGTCTGATGTCAGGCTCATGTCCGGGCAATGGTGCAGGCGGTAGAAAGTAAGTATAGAATCCCAGCATAGCGTAGCCAGTAGCCATGAACACAAGGGACACTATCAAACACAAGCGGCGTCCCACGCGGTCCACCACGCTGCCCGAGAGAATGACGCCACTCAGACTCACCGAGGAGATGATGAGGGTGCTCAGGTTGTGGTCCATTGTGACGCCGAGGTCTTTCAGCATGCGTGTTGTGTACGATATAATGACATCTGAGCCACAGAATGCCCGTAAGAAAATCAGTACAAACAGTGGCACCATTTTGTTCAACATATCTTTTTTAATCAAGGCAGTGTATCCCGAGCTGCCGTCTTCCCGTTCATTGCGGAGTTTTAGAAGCGACAACTCTGCATCCACGTCAGCTTTCGGACCTCTGACTACCCTTAGAACTCTGCGTGCCTCGGCCTCCTTGTTCTGCACGGTGAGGAATGCGGGAGTCTCGGGCAGTACCAGCCACACACTGATGCCGTATATAACTAACAGAATAACGTTGATCATGGCCATCTTGTACCATGATAAGTCAGTTGCAGTCGCCGCTACCGTCAAGTATCCCACGAACTTCATGACTTCTACAGTGATAGTAGCCATGCCGCGGAAGCTGATGTTGGTGATTTCAGCAGCATATATCTTTGAGGAGATCAACATGATCAAGGTGCCGAATCCGCAGAAGAACCTATGAGAATGTCACTGTTGCTTTACATATAGTATATATATATAGGTGCACACACCACAGTATCACCACCACCACTATCACCACAACAATCTCTACTACTACTACTACTACTACTACTACTACTACTACTACTACTACTACTACTACTGTTACTACAACAACAACAACTACTACTACTACTACTACTACTACTACTACTACTATTATGGGACAGTCTTCAGTATTTTATCATGAGTATTTTCGAAATTATACAAACAATTATTGAAAACTCAGCGTGGCAACCACACCCTGCACTGGCACACGCTCTGAGTACATGTACACGTCTCGCGCGTCTTGTTATTTATTTATTTATTTATTTTACTTTATTTATTTATTTTTATTTTATTTATTTATTTATTTATTTATTTTATTTTTTTCCATATTACAGGCATAATTTCTGTTCATTGTGTTACCTTCTAGTTATTCCTTACATTCCCTACCTGCCGACGAGGATCAGGGTATTATTATATGCGAAGATGATGAAGAACCAGCCTAAAATGAGCGGGAAACAGCCGTAGATGTTCGACAAGCGGCGACCAAAACTCCCAGTCAGCCAACCACCAAGGAACACTGACGTCGTCTTGCCAGCAAACGATAAGCTGCCTGGTGGTGGGTGGGAAAAAAAAAACGTGTCACTGGCCATCTTTGTGGATAAGAAAAGACTCATTTAGGTGTGACGTGCGAGTCAGATGCGTAACATGATTTATGGACAAGTGAGTTTGTGACACATAATGACCCATCTATGGGTAGGACTGCAACCATTCGCACACCACACATCAGTGTCGTGTTCGTAGCTGCCCTCTAGTACGCAGTTGTTCGCTCTTTGTTTAAATAAATAAATAAATAAAATAAAATAAAATAAAAAAGCCTAATTACTGTGAACACTTAATAGGGTCTGTTTCATCCCCATATTCGGCTTATTTTTAGCCAAGTCATTAGCCATGTTGGTGACAGCATGTTGTGCTCCTAGCTGTTCACCCACGAACTGCGCATATTCAGAACCTATTGTTTACAAACAAAGTCGTGTTGATAAACATTATCTGTTCGCTGCTGTCCAGAACAACATGGCTGAAGACTTGGTTAAAAGATTAGCCAAATATAGGGATGAAATAAACCCTATAAAGAGTTCACAGCAGTCCAGCTTTTGTTTGTAAACAAAGAGCTGACAGCTATGGAGGTATAAGGGGACAGCTACGAACAGGGACAACGAAGTTACAATCCCTCACCTAACATTCCTTACCTACTTGCTGCTAAATGAGATGTTAAGTTTGGTTGGTTAGTTAGCTTAGGCTGGGCTAGGTTATATTGGTGGTTAGATTAGGTTAGTCTAGGTTAGATTGAGTTAGCCTAAGTAGTTAGGCTAGGTTGAGCTAAGTGGTTAGGTCACATTGGGTTGAGTTAAGCTAGGCTAGGTAAGTAATGGCAGCGATGGTTACCAGGCCAGTCCTTCTATCAGCTCCGGTGGGCGGAAGAATGTGGCACTTACCTACCATGTCCATTTCCCAGGGTGTGAAGTGGAGCTGATGGTTGAGTAGAGTGGAGTTGTCGGAAGAAAGCTGGGTGGAGAAGGCATTGGGCCAGGACAGGACAAGGCCGAACTCGAAAGAACTCAGCGAGATCAGGAGTATCATTATGACCTGTAACTGTATCTGCTGGTATCTGTGTCTAGATGAATTACTGCGAATACCATTATCACCTATAACTGTATCTGCTGGTATATGTGTCTAGAGAAATTACTGTTTTTCAATTTGTTACTCCTTATCCCTTCCTGCCTACCTGCTTCAGCGTGGGTCTCAGCACTGCACCCATCGGAGCGCCCACCACAAAGTCACACAGGTGGGGACCGAGAGGCGCTTGCATCTGCAGCATTTGTTGGGCGAGGCTCATGATGGCTGGGGATACCTGCTGCTCTTGCGCCCCAGTGCCACCCACACCCTCGCCAGCTTGTATAAGCACTGAAGCGCCCCCTTGAACCTTCTCAGTGCCATTCTGTCACGGAGGGAAGCTGAATGGTAATGATTCACAAAAGTTGTCGGTCTACTTTTGGAGACATGGTGAACTTCCTTCCTCGTTTCACCTCGAAGATCTTTAATAGGTCTTAGCGGAGGCTTTAAAAGTTTTTCAAGGATGATTTCATGTTTATAATGAGAGTTCAAGGATTCTGCATCGTCATTTGGCAAAAAAAAAAAAAAAAGCATGAGAACCATCTTTGGCCTTTGAGGACAATCATAATGATGTCTCTCAGATATCCCTCAACTTGAATGTGAATAAGTAAGTAGAGAGTGTTTAGACGTGCTTCCTTAGCTAAGACAAAAGTAAGAAATAAAAGAAACAAGCTCTTAAAAAGCATTATGATGATTAAGTCATACTGTGTTAAATCATTCCTGCTGCAAGGATTTTATAGTATCAGAAGAGATGTTGAAGAAATTCAAGTATATATTATGTATGACCACGATGAAGCTAATGAAGGCGATATTGATAATACAGAACCTGATGATGTGGAATTGATGGTTGAAGTTTTACAAGAATTATGAATAGCTGTATGGTACGAAGATGTGCTGAATTTATGTCTTTTCTGTTTTTGGTGTGTATGGGGGGAGTCAATAAATCTCAGCCCAAATAAAGGATTTGAACTTTTGGACATTTTCGAAAATATTTTGCCCCCCGCAAAAAAAATAGAATAAAAATAAAAATAAAAATAAATAAATAAAATAAAATAAAAATAAAAGGAGTAAAGCTGCCAATAAAATTTTGCGGGACGTGGCAACCCTGATTCACACTTCCCTTGGCCCCCGACAGAGACGAGAAAGTACTCTTGTCCTCACTTTGAGGTGATCAGTCACAGCTTGGAGAATGTGATCCGGAAAAAGGCTCCTTCATACCAAGTAGTACACACTTCTACCACACTCAGTTGTCCCGCACCTGAGTGAGACCATATTAATGATAACGATAATAATAATGATGATAATAATGATAATAATAATAATAATAATAATAATAATTATTATTATTATTATTATTATTATTATTATTATTATTATTATTATTATTATTATCATTATTATTATTATTATTATTATCATTATTATTGTTATTATTATTATTATTATTATTATTATTATTATTATTATTATTATTATTATTATCATTATTATTATTATCATTATTATTAATATGCATATTAATAATAATGATAATGATGATAGTGAAGGCAGTGGGTGGAGCCTATCTGGTGGGCGGAGCTATGCATGTCTACCCAAAACATTAGGAAGAGTCGTGAGCAAATCCTAGCTAAAAATTTTTTTTTTCCCTTAATTCCTCCATATATCATGTGATTAGTAATTATCAATATGATTGAACGGATACAGCATGAATTGCACTTACAAGTTTAAGAGAAAAAACAGCCAAATTTCCCTTCCTTCTTTACACTATGAAAAGCAAATATTTACTCACGGGTGCTACTTTGGCTTGTTATCTACCTGTCATGTATCTACTTTGGTATGCAATCTAAACTTTATATTGCGATCTACGTGTTATGAATCTACTTTTGTATGCGATCTACACTTTGTACAACAAGAAAAGTTGTACTTATCAAGAACAAGGAAAACACTTGTCTTGGTTTCGAGAGAAAATGTCTGGTTAGAGAGTCTGAAGCATGTTCAAGTGTTGAAGTTCAAAGAAGAGACCGTGAGACACTTCATCCAGTTATTTAGAGAGAAGTCGCTGAAGGCTCAATAATCCATTCCGACGACTGGCCAGCTTACTCTAATTTAAACTAACTCAAATTTCGTCATTGTTCCGTAAATCATCGGCAATATTACGTCGATCCTAACATTCTGCTGGCAGATGATGAGAAAAGAAGCTCCTGATCTTTAGAAGTTTTAAGCGATGTACTGTAAGTGATGTTCATTGCTAGAATACGAATAAAAAGAATAAAAAAAAATTTTAATTGCATTTTCTCTATTATATGTAATTCCAAATAAAATTTGTAAGGTTTAGATACTTTTTCCTCGTAGATAATGAGCCAAATTACGGTGTAGATATTTTTCCTTGTAGATAACAAGACTATGCTACTATGCTAATATGTCTGTCAGTCAGAAAATTAATATTGTAGCAGAGGAGTTTGTTACGTACAAATGTGCCAAGATTCATCACATCATTTATCATTTCTAATACGTAGTTAATAGAAAGTGTTCATTGCACTTATGGTTATATATATATATATATATATATATATATATATATATATATATATATATATATATATATATATATATATATATATATATATATATATATATATATATATATACAGAGAGAGAGAGAGAGAGAGAACTCTGCATTACTTTAATTCGATTTGTTTGCATGTGGATCTCACAGAAGACGAACTGCAAGTTAAATTCTTGAAATAACTCGTCACATGATCTTCCGGGTCTTTTGGCGCACTCATGACTTAACCCAGTTTTTTAGCATTTCATGCGATAATTGGCCATGAAAATCTCTACACTTTAACGGTGAAATGATACCTCACCATCGTTACTCCTCCTGGTACAACTATAAGCCGAACAAGCAGGCATAATGGGAAAAAGTTGAGGTGGGTGAGTGTCTGGCTTATCGGTAACTGAGCAATGTTTTGGGTTGACTTCCGAGAAGGGAGCGGAGCTTAGCGGCTTCACTTCTGTGACATCATGGCCTTTTCCGTTATTCTTCCTCCAAGGTAAATTGTCACGTGTGGAACATTGCTGCTTGATTGGCTTTTTTTTTTAGGCCAAAAACTACTTCTTTTTTTTTCAAGCATTTGGCCTAAGGATATAGTAATAGTTTGGAGTTGATTACCGAATCTGGCTTATTTATTTATTTATTTATTTTTTCTGGGGGTAGGGCTTTTCCTGAATATGTGGCTTTCCATTTAGCGAGAATAAGCTTATTTGATATGGTGAGTTCATTTGCCGCCTCCTAAGACAAAAATTAATTGAGTACGCGTATGTTTTCCTTAATTTTCTTTTGTAACCTTGGTTATCCATACAATTTATCTCATTTTCTCTTATTGTTATTGAATAACAATAAGAGAAAATTGGACAAAACAACTGGGTGGTAATGTTGATGGCGCATGAAGTCTACGGCTGAATTTTAGCGTTTTTTTTTTTTTTTTTTTTTTTTTTTTTTACGTGTCTGATGTAATTTTAGATCTCCTATCAACAGTAACCTATGTTCATGAATAAGCCAGGAGTATGTTGGTAGAGTAATGACTATTCTAATACCGTATATAAGTAGCTGGCTGCAGTAAGGGGCCAAACGTCAAAAGTAAACAAACAAGTAAATTGCATTTATAGGTAAGCACACTGCGTGCGTCGGTCGTTCACTATCGCTTTACTTTACCTGTCTAGTGTGTCCTATTTAGAGTATATACAATTGTGTGTTATATCTCGTTATAGACTACATTTTCTTAGCTTTTACTTAATATACTTATGATTTCTTTACTTTTTTTTTTTTTTTTTTTTTTATGTAGGAGGGACACTGACCAAAGGCAACAAAAATCCGATAAAAAAAATACCCACTGAAATAGCAGTCCCATAAAAAGGGTCCAAAGCGATGGTCAAAATATGAAGGATAAAGCGGTAGTAAAAAATTGAAGGATAAGCATCTTGAAACCTCCCTCTTGAAGGAATTCAAGTCATAGGAAGGTGGAAATACAGAAGCAGGCAGGGAGTTCCAGAGTTTACCAGAGAAAGGGATGAATGATTGAGAATACTGGTTAACTCTTGCGTTAGAGAGGTAGACAGAATAGGGGTGAGAGAAAGAAGAAAGTCTTGTGCAGCGAGGCCGCGGAAGGAGGGGAAGCATGCAGTTAGCAAGATCAGAAGAGCAGTTAGCATGAAAATAGCAGTAGAAGACAGCTAGATATGCAACATTGCGGCGGTGAGAGAGAGGCTGAAGACAGTCAGTTAGAGGAGGGGAGTTGATGAGACGAAAAGCTTTTGATTCCATCCTGTCTAGAAGAGCAGTATGAGTGGAACCCCCCCAGACATGTGAAGCATACTCCATACATGGACGGATAAGGCCCTTGTACAGAGTTAGCAACTGGAGGGATGAGAAAAACTGGCGGAGACGTCTCAGAATGCCTAACTTCATAGAAGCTGTTTTAGCTAGAGATGAGATGTGAAGTTTCCAGTTCAGATTATAAGTAAAGGACAGACCGTAGAAGAGGGGAACAGTTGAGTGTCATTGAAGAAGAGGGGATAGTTGTCTGGAAGGTTGTGTCGAGTTGACAGATGGAGGAATTGAGTTTTTGAGGCATTGAACAATACCAAGTTTGCTCTGCCCCAATCAGAAATCTTAGAAAGATCAGAAGTCAGGCGTTCTGTGGCTTCCCTGCGTGATATGTTTACCTCCTGAAGGGTAGGACGTCTATGAAAAGACGTGGAAAAGTGCAGGGTGGTATCATCAGCGTAGGAGTGGATAGGACAAGAAGTTTGGTTTAGAAGATCATTAATGAATAATAAGAAGAGAATGGGTGACAGGACAGAACCCTGAGGAACACCACTGTTAATAGATTTAGGAGAAGAACAGTGACCGTCTATCACAGCAGCAATAGAACGGTCAGAAAGGAAACTTGAGATGAAGTTACAGAGAGAAGGATAGAAACCGTAGGAGGGTAGTTTGGAAATCAAAGCTTTGTGCCAGACTCTATCAAAAGCTTTTGATATGTCCAAGGCAACAGCAAAAGTTTCACCAAAATCTCTAAAAGAGGATGACCAAGACTCAGTAAGGAAAGCCAGAAGATCACCAGTAGAGCGGCCTTGACAGAGCCCATACTGGCGATCAGATAGAAGGTTGTGAAGTGATAGATGTTTAAGAATCTTCCTGTTGAGGATAGATTCAAAAACTTTAGATAGGCAAGAATTTAAAGCAATAAGACGGTAGTTTGAGGGATTAGAACGGTCACCCTTTTTTAGGAACAGGTTGAATGTAGGCAAACTTCCAGCAAGAAGGAAAGGTAGATGTTGACAGACAGAGCTGAAAGAGCTTGACTAGTCAAGGTGCAAGTATGGAGGCACAGTTTCGGAGAACAATAGGAGGGACCCCATCAGGTCCATAAGCCTTCCGAGGGTTTAGGCCAGCGAGGGCATGGAAAACATCATTGCGAAGAATTTTAATAGGTGGCATGAAGTAGTCAGAGGGTGGAGGAGAGGGAAGAACAAGCCCAGAATCGTCCAAGGTAGAGTTTTTAGCAAAGGTTTGAGCGAAGAGTTCAGCTTTAGAAATAGATGTGATAGCAGTGGTGCCATCTGGTTGAAATAGAGGAGGGAATGAAGAAGAAGCAAAGTTATTGGAGATATTTTTGGATAGATGCCAGAAATCACGAGGGGAGTTAGATCTTGAAAGGTTTTGACATTTTCTGTTAATGAAGGAGTTTTTGGCTAGTTGGAGAACAGACTTGGCATGGTTCCGGGCAGAAATATAAAGTGCATGAGATTCTGGTGATGGAAGGCTTGAGTACCTTTTGTGGACCACCTCTCTATCATGTATAGCATGAGAACATGCTGTGTTAAACCAAGGTTTAGAAGGTGTAGGACGAGAAAAAGAGTGAGGAATGTACGCCTCCATGCCAGACACTATCACCTCTGTTATGCGCTCAGCACACAAAGACGGGTCTCTGACACGGAAGCAGTAGTCATTCCAAGGAAAATCAGCAAAATACCTCCTCAGGTCCTCCCAAGTACCAGAGGCAAAACGCCAGAGGCACCTTCGCTTATGGGGATCCTGAGGAGGGATTAGAGCGATAGGACAAGATAAAGATATGAGATTGTGATCGGAGGAGCCCAACGGAGAAGAAAGGGTGACAGCATAAGCAGAAGGATTAGAGGTCAGGAAAAGGTCAAGAATGTTGGGCGTATCTCCAAGACGGTCAGGAATACGAGTAGGGTGTTGCACCAATTGCTCTAGGTCATGGAGGATAGCATAGTTGTAGTTTAGTTCACCAGGATGGACAGTGAAGGGAGAGGAAAGCCAAAGCTGGTGGTGAACATTAAAGTCTCCAAGAATGTAGATCTCTGCAAAAGGGAAGAGGGTCAGAATGTGCTCCACTTTGGAAGTTAAGTAGTCAAAGAATTTCTTATAGTCAGAGGAGTTAGGTGAGAGGTATACAGCACAGATAAATTTAGTATGAGAGTGACTGTAGTCGTAGCCAGATGGTGGAAAACTCGGAAGATTCAAGAGCGTGGGCACGAGAGCAGGTTAAGTCATTGCGCACATAAACGCAGCATCCAGCTTTGGATCGAAAATGAGGATAGAGAAAGTAGGAGGGAACAGAAAAGGGGCTACTGTCAGTTGCCTCAGACACCTGAGTTTCAGTGAGGAAAAGAAGATGAGGTTTAGAAGAGGAGAGGTGGTGTTCTACAGATTGAAAATTAGATCTTAGACTGCAAATGTTGCAGAAGTTAATGAAGAAAAAGTTGAGGGGGGGTGTCAAGACACTTAGGGTCGTCGACAGAAAGGCAGTCCAACCTGGGGAAATTTATGGTCCCCTCCCCAGATGGGGACTCCGAGGCTGGTGTAGGAGTCGCCATGATGATTTTAAAATTTTTGAGTGAAGGGTGTGTGTGTTATTAGGTGCTTGTAGTTTTGTGTGGAGGAAGAGAGTTGTCTTTAGAGGGCAGGCTGTAACTGCCCCCTTGTGTTGTGAGACACAAAGGGAAACGTTCAGTGAGGTCACAGCTGGTTTTAATGATAAGTTCACAGCACCCCCTGAACAGTGCTTTAGACCTCACTGGGAGTAATTATCGTTTCGGCAGGTGTCTACTGCCTACTCCTAATAATAATAATTAGAGTTATAAAATGAGGAATGATACAGTGTGTTAAGTAGGAAACATTTTCAGATTTTGAAATTTCACATGGCTCAGCAAACATTTAAAAAAAAAAACTGTTGACATGCAGGATCTCTTAATAATTTATTAAGAACAGACTCACACTCCTAAGTAAAACACTCCATGACAATAATTGTAGTGCTTCCTGCAGGCTCAGTTGCGCTGTCTCAGCACCACTCTCTCTAGGACAGTGATTCTCAAAGTGAGTTCTCAAAGTGATAATGGCGGCACTAGTGTGCTACCATTATCTCCTTGGTGTGCCGAGAAAATTTGGGTGGAATTTTGAAAAGGGACGGACGTCGCTGCCAGACGTATGATATTTTTTTTTATTTCCCCTTCGTCTCTCTCTCTCTCTCTCTCTCTCTCTCTCTCTCTCTCTCTCTCTCTCTCTCTCTCTCTCTCTCTCTCTCTCTCTCTCTCTCTCTAAAGCGTCTCAGGGCAGTGAGACTTTGTAGTGAGGATCTGTTGTTGTTTATTCTTAACATTTTTGTCTTCTATACTCTGAAAGATTCGCATGTTGCCTTCCCTTTTCAAGATTACATTAGAGAGAGAGAGAGAGAGAGAGAGAGAGAGAGAGAGAGAGAGAGAGAGAGAGAGAGAGAGAGAGAGAGTGTGTGTGTGTGTGTGTGTGTGTGTGTGTGTGTAAGTGCACTTTCACCATGGTAACGCATCGTTGTGATAGTGCACTTTCTCTCTCTCTCTCTCTCTCTCTCTCTCTCTCTCTCTTGGCAATAGCTGAATAATAATTGTACCTTAATAGCATAGCTTCCTATAATAACTTGACACAGAACATAAGGATATTGGCATTAACAATGCCTTACGACAGTTTGAGCTGGCTGGTGTGGCATGTGTTGATAAGAGAAAACTTACCCCCCTCCACAATGAAGTTTTTTTATTGTCTTTTATGGAAACTTTCATGTGTGTAAGAATATATATATATATATATATATATATATATATATATATATATATATATATATATATATATATATATATATATATATATATATATATATATATATATATATATATATATATATATATATATATATATATATATATATATATATATATATTTTTTTTAGTAACAATAGTGTCCACTAATGATTTGCGTTTAAAGTAATCATCATTATGAAGAGCTGCCTGTTCTTACATCTGATATTTACCGAAAGAGATAGCGAAGGCAATAGCATGGTTGATGAGGCACACACTACTATGATTAATGGACGTTGGCTGCACGCACGATAGATACGATCACATCCATGTTACTTCTAAGATGTAGGAGAAATCATAGAACAGAATACATAATTAACTCCATTTCACCGTGGTTGGCGCTTGGCCCCTTGTCGCACGCAGCTACTCCTATTGTGTTGTGACGAAGAAGAAAAAAACACAAAAAAAAAACATTGTCTAGAGCAGCGTGATCAAATGCGAGCCCGCGGGCCAGATGATTTTATGTGGCCTGTGAACACTCACTGATTAATTTTATGATATGAAAAAGAAAATTTAATTATGTATATTCAGCTATAGTTTGCTTGTTATAACAGGCATTGTTACTAGAATAACATCATGTCTGCAGAGCGAAAATCCTTCTCTATGGTTATAAAGTCATAAACACGGCCACTTCTTTGTCCCAGGGACGTTTTTGTAATGTCTTGTTAGTATTTTTGCTTTCACCCTTGAACCCACCAATCTTAATAAGTTTACATTAGATTAGGGTCAAGTTTCAAATGGGACGTTGGGAACTTTATGCCCATAGGCCTAGTTGCCTAGCATATACTGTTACTAGTAACTCTCTTCCACTGTCGGTATTCCCAAATTGGGCACTTGTATACACAAATCGCCACTCCAGTAATCCACTATAGTTCAGTGCTTAGTACATATCGTATGATATTTGATAAATTTGGAAGTGGAATAATGAAAGTTTTGGCTTCTTTACTGCATATTTTTGACTCTTTTCAGTAGTGTATTTGGCCCTTTTGGCTTTTTTTTTTTTTTTTTGCCTTTGGTATTTTTATTTTTATTTTTTTGCTTCAGTAATCTGGTAATCCTCTGAAAACTCACATTCTCTGAAGGTGTTATGCTCAGTTTTTTAATCACTAACAGTATCACTCAGACACAGTGGGGTAGATTCTTTTCACATGACCCTTGTTCCTTTCCCCTTCACTGCTTTTTTCCCATTTCATCGCTTTCGTTTAATTCCCCTTACATTACAAAAAAAAAAAAAAAAAAAAAAAAATCCTGTGATGGCATTTTTTCGAGAGGGGCTTAGTAATTGTGATACTGGAAGGAAGTTGAGAAGCACCTGCCACACTGGTGGCTGGGCAGGAAGTGGCATCTGATTCAAGGTGGGCCGCGTGACTGTGTTAGCTTCCAGGTCAAAATAATGCTCCCGGATGACGCCATTGTGCTAAAGTGAGATGAAAGCATCAAAACATCAACCAGGTATTCTATATATTTTTATGCGTTGTCAACTTCTGTATGGAGTTATACTGACTAATTACTATTGTTGTTTCATCTGTGAAGTAAGTTAAGAAGGAAATGGAGCAAGTAAACAAGAGTAGTGAGTGATAACAGAGCACCAAAACTTACTCCATATGAGAGTGTTAAAGGCCAGCCACCGAATTTTATACTCATAGATTTTACGTATTATCAACATATGTACGAAATATGTTATGATCTTGTCATGTAGAGTGTAATTATAGAGAAGCAAGAACGAACGAAGGAGAAAAGAGAGAGAGAGAGAGAGAGAGAGAGAGAGAGAGAGAGAGAGAGAGAGAGAGAGAGAGAGAGAGAGAGAGAGAGAGAGAGAGAGAGAGAGAGAGAGAGTAAAGAAGAGAGAGGCTGGGGATGAGAATTTGATACGGCTCTGTCTCTGTCGTGTAGCCTATTGGCAGCACTTATACTCTTTTTATTCTTGGATGAACATTTAGGCGTTGACCAAGATCGCTAGCTAATCTGCCACATCACACAAGTTCTCTTGAATATATCAGTTTTTTTTTTACTTTTTTATTCAAGTATTAAGTATGGATTATTTAGCTCACCAAACCATGCAGTGCTACGAATGGTTCGGGTTCTAAGATAATAAATAGTCTTGGTTTTACATAAATATCACAACATTTGACAACATAGCTTTGCGGCGTTGCCATTTAGGTCGAACACCTAGGGTGCTTATCGGTAGGGTCAGGTGACAGATCAGAGAGAGTATTCACACAGTATCATACAATACTGAGAGAGAGAGAGAGAGAGAGAGAGAGAGAGAGAGAGAGAGAGAGAGAGAGAGAGAGAGAGAGAGAGAGAGAGAGAGAAGAGGTAGGATGGTCGCCTGTCCTTTTCACCAAGGTGTTAAACCGATAATTGGTCCAGTAAAGACATGGCAACGCAGCTCATGGGAAATTCCCCTATTTGGCCAACACCTAAACTTTCTTTTAGGGTAAAAACACTAGTGTAACTTTCACCAGCGCATAGTCACTCATATTCCCCACATAATTTTCCTTACTTCCCATTGTTCATTCAATTTGAATCTCACCCAGCATTTAGTAGAAGAATTGCTCTTGACGATAAAGTAATCAGTATTCATCCAGCCCCCATAGTTTGATCACCAGAATTTTCAGAAGTAAATCGTTTCATTTGTCCCAGTTAGCAGCCTGTGAGTGGTAGGCAATGCAAGCGCGGCGGCGGGGTGGGGTGTGTTCCTCCCCCTCCCCTCGGGCATGAGTCACTGCCTGAGACACGAGATAGACCTATAGTCAGAAAGCAGATGCACGGAGTAGACAAGGCTGGGGTGTTTTTACAGTTAGGTGGGCCAGTTGCTCTAAGGGGATGAGTGAGTAGTTACCGGTCATATGCCCCAGCCTCTAAGGATGGTGTAGGAGTCTCCATATCAGTCTGCCTGGGAGTGTAATTAAGTGTAAAGCACTCCCATTGATGTGACTACTCATCTGTGTGTGTCTGTAAGCCGAACTTTGTTACTGTGAGAGATGAATTACCCTCCTGTCTATTTTTGTGGACACTGTGTCTGTGTATGTGTTTTGTTGAATGCTACTGCTCCTGGAGAGTGCTTGGCCGCAGAGGATCGTAAGTATATTGCCAGGTAGTGAAACTCTACTCCCTCTGCATGCCCTGTCAAGGCCTGTTGCCTAGGAGGCAGTAAACAACACTACTCAGCGAGAGATATAACACTTTGTTGGACAGTGGATGAACTTGTTACCGAGGGCGGTTGTCCAACAGGGTTTTATACCTCGACCTTATATGTGGTTGTTGCTTGTTGTAATTTTCTCTCCCTAGAACGTGGCTGGCGATTCCTTTCCAGCTGTTGGAGTTAGTAGGTGGTGAACTATTTCCTTGTCTGTTGGTGGGGAGAAACAGTCTGGAGACCTCATTGGTGTGACCTGGTGTTACAACTGGTGGTGAAAGGGTGCAATAGTAAAAAAAGAACACCTTGTAGCCCATCTTAAGCCCTGTTCCCAGTCACATAGGAGGTGACTTGGGGGAAGGTAGTCCAATTAAGGCAGCTGTGGAAAGGGGAGGGATTTGTGGTCATAACAATCTCGTCTCTTACTCGTTATTCATGTCTACTTGTTCCATAACATATTCCACATGACATATTCCACAGACAACAAAGCAATTGTAATTTGTCAATACAGCTCTACACTGATGTTGATAATATGTAAAATATAACACATAAATATGAAACACAATACATGAATATTTCAAAAGCTCCCGGAAGGGAGCATGAACTTAGGAACGTTGGGAGCTACTAAAACATATGAATTTATAAAACACGGTGGTATGACTTAAACACACACACAAGGAGTAAGTTTTGTTGCTCTGATATTACTCATTACTCATCTTTTCTTGCTGCATTTCTATTTTAACATATTCCACAGGCAACACAGCAATACTGTACAGCCAATAATTCCATAGCAGAAGACCAGGATAAGTTGTGCCACCCCTGCTACAGGCTCCCTGTTTGACTTTCTCCGTAAAGTGGTGCCATCTCTTGTTGAAAAGTCAGAAATAATTGTTATTCATGTATGTCGCTTCAGGATTTTCTCAAGGACAAAATTTCTTAGCACAGAAAAAAAAAAAAAAATCGCCTTATAACAAGATCTCAAACAAACAGGTTTTTGGATATATTGTTTTCATACGGTATAGATTTCTGAGAAAACAAAATGTAGTATTTGATGGTGTGTATAGTTTTTTTTTTTTTTTTTTCATAGCCTGTTTCTATCAACATGTATGCATCAGTAGAGATGCACTGACATACATTTTGAAAAATGTCAGGATGGGTCAGTCTGTGTACCATTTCGGTTGTGGTAAATGTAATGCAAGATACTTATATAAGTCATGTTTAAGTAGTAAAGTGACGACTGTAGGGTGCCTTCTTGAAGAAGGTTCCTTGAAAAGTCGATTCCGAGGAAACTAGCTTCGTTCCAAATATAGATGACTCTGCATTTTTCTCAAGGGAGGAGATAATCTGTAAACTCTCCCAGCCAAAAACCACTGGTGGTTCTGGGCGTCGATCCTGCCATCTTGTATTCAGGTGCAGCCTTGATAAGTGGCATGCAGCCAAAAATTGATGTGAGAATTTGGACCCTTCAGATCTTTGATTCATAAACATCACATTCAGGTATTGGTTTGATCAATCAACCCATACTAAGTTGTGCCATTTCACCAAAAATGTTTGGTGACCACCCACTTCTGCAAATCCTGACAAACTGGCACTCACATGGAATATGAACATCCTAAAGTTTGTATGGGTACACCAGCTAATGTTCTCAGCCCATAAAAATGAGAACTAGGAGGCCAAAAGTAAAAAGTAGCACAGATTACCCGGTCTCCTCTACAAATGTTGATTCCTGTTGAAATTGTTCCCAGGGGCAATTTTGAGGGTGGGAGCTATTTTGCACGACATCAGCTCCACGGCGTCTCCAAAAATGTTTCCATGATTCTGGTGATAATTTAGCAGTAATTTCCGTGAGAACCCGAGTAAGAATTTGTGGCCTTTGAAAATGGTCCTGATTCGAAAAGGAAGGTTTTCGGGACACTTTGCATGATCACTCTCACTCCCTTACTCTTGCCTGCTCCTCGCTGGCTGTCCTGAGGACCGGAGACGTTGGGCGAGGGGCCCATTTCAGCAGCGTGAGGGGTGCGTCAGTGCTGGGGACACAAGCTTGTACTGGGAGACTGGAGGCGGGACGCGCGGCACGTGTGTCACCCATGCTGTCCTGCCGGGGCACTATGCTAAGCTGTGCGTGTGTGCATGAGCGAGGAGGAGGAAGAAGAGAAGGGGGAATTAATGAATGATTGATTTTTGAGATACCGCAATACGTATAATACATTCCTCCTCCTCCTCCTTCTCCTTCTTCTCCTCCTCCTCCTCCTCTTCTTTTTTCTTTTTTCTTCTTCTTTTTTTTCTTCTTCTTCTTCTTCTTCTTATTCTTCTTCTTCTTATTATTATTATTACTACTGCTACTACAACAACAACAACTGCTACTACTACTACTACTACTACTACTACTACTATACTTCCTACTCCTCCTCCATATACGAGTACTAAGCTTATGTTCCTTCTTAGTCGTGTCTGACTTGCCCAATTAGAAATGCTATTGCTAATCTGGAAATGTTTTGAACATGACCCCCCCCCCTCTCTCTCTCTCTCTCTCTCTCTCTCTCTCTCTCTCTCTCTCTCTCTCTCTCCTCCCTTTCCTACTTTCGATCCTCCAGTGATTTCTTTTTGACTTTCTTTTATCTAGTCTATATTTCCTCTTTCTCCTCCTCAAGAGAGAGAGAGAGAGAGAGAGAGAGAGAGAGAGAGAGAATGACTGGCCTCCTTTCCCCCTCCTTCCTTGCTTAATACATTACATATTCATGAGGTGCTTGAATAAATATTTCTTCACTGCACATCATGACATCCAATGTCATGATTGCAATGTTGTCAACGTTCGCAATGGTTTGAGTTGCCGGTTTAGCCTCTTACTCTTGATTCTACAGATGGCTTAGGATTACTCTTAAGCCAGGCCTTTGTATCGGTAGCTCATGTAGGAGGAAAGAAAGGGCAAACAGAAAACAGACAGCATCTTTCATATCACTAGTTCCTGAGTCTGCATCATTCGGCTCTCCACACAGCACCAGTAGGAAAATCATCCATTTCGTTCCTGTGTTCTCCACTCTGGCATGTCCCCTATTCGCTCAGCACCACTTGCATCATCTCATCTCTGCCACTGGCATATTCCACACAATCCAACATATGCTCCACCATCTCTTCCTCTCCTATGTCACACATGAGGCACACATTGTTGGGAGACTCAGACTTAATAACTCCTCGCATCCACATCCATACACTGTAGTTCGGGAGAACGGCCTTTTCAGTGGCTCTCCCTGACCTATGTCTGGGTCTTGAGTTAGTATTTATTCACTTTTTTTTCACTATTCATTAGTTTCTGTTATTATTTTTTATTTCCTTTATTTTCTATTCCCGTATTTCGCAAAATTAATGTTTTTTTTTTTTTTGTTTCTGTTATGCTATTATTGTTAAATAATAGTTCCCCGATTATATACTTTCTTTCCTGACAGGGTGGTTGTAGTGTTATAATTTTCTGTCTATCTGTGGCATATGCAGGGCACCAAAGACAAAAGTGTGTTAAATTTTAATTTTCATAACCTCATAACCTGCATTCTGTTTTCTCATTCGTAAATCTTTTCTATCATTTAATCTTAATGTGTTTGTTCTATGTTTGATGATGTTTGATGATGCTGGATCATAATTGTACACCTCGTCTTGGTCTCCAATTTCCTTTCACTTCAGTCACGCTTGATTTTTCACTCATTTCTTTTCTCTAAGGGTGTGTATTCACTCGCATTTTCTTTTTTTTTTTTTTATTCTTTCCTTTGTTTGATTTTTCATGCTTCCTTTCATTATTCTTAAGTTCCTCATTTCATTTATCTACCCTTTCACCCACCTTCCCGGTGGGAGCCGGCTGTTTTAATCGAGGATCTTATACGTTCCTTGGTTTTATGTAGGACTCGGTACTGTATAATTATACGGTCCCACAGTTCTCTGGAGATGCACATTCTAAAATCACCTCTCAAAGTACGTCTTGATGTACTGTACCTATTTGTAAAAAAAAAAAAGAAAAAAAAAATCCTAAGTGTTTATACTAGCAGTATTCACGGGATCAGGCGATACCAGGGAGCAGTAATGGGAAGAGGCGGCATGACGTCACGAATGTGAAGCTAACGTGCCATTGGTCCGCTGTAGTCCCTTAGACCCAAAACATTACCAGCCGAGCATTGAAATTATAGGGAAACGCCGGTGTACTGCTCCTCATTTCCTGTCTTCTGCAGTTGCTTCCAGGCCTGCCAACACATCTGTGACCACAAAAGACTGCAACAGTGGTGTTGTGCCGTGCCACCAGAATTTAAACGGCAAATCATACATACAAATCAGATCATACAGTGTTTTTCAACTTGGGTGGACTTGGGTGAGAGGTGGGAAGCTGTCTTTGGGGTGGTCATATGGGTGGACGAGATCATGTCCACACACACACACACACACACACACATATATATATATATATATATATATATATATATATATATATATATATATATATATATATATATATATATATATATATATATATATATATATATATATATATATATATATATATATATATATATATATATGTGTGTGTGTGTGTGTGTGTGTGTGTGTGTGTGTGTGGACATGACACACACACACACACACACACACACACACACACACACACACACACACACACACACATATACATATATATATATATATATATATATATATATATATATATATATATATATATATATATATATATATATATATATATATATATATATATATATATATATATATATATATATATATATTATATATATATACCACGTATATCAGGTGAAAGATGGCCTGAAGGTTTATTTTTTTTTGGTATTCTATCCCTAAACCCGCCTCTCTCTCTCTCTCTCTCTCTCTCTCTCTCTCTCTCTCTCTCTCTCTCTCTCTCTCTCTCTCTCTCTCTCTCTCTCTCTCTCTCTCATGTGATATTAGGTTGAAGAGCACTTATTTAGAATTGCGTGATATCGTGTCACAGTACACTTAAAAGGCATCTAACGATTACATATTTCTTTTACTGTTTGTGCCTTGTCATGCAATGAACAATAAAAAAATAAAAAAATCTTTTTACTACCATTTCTCATGGAAACGTCTGGTGTATTTCTTTCGATATTATGGTTATTTGGCATAACTGCCATTGATAATAGGTTACATAACATATTTAGGAAACTATGATGTACTTTTCGTAACTCAAACCATCAATTCTTTCTTGTTTTCCGTCTAGTATGCAAAAAACAAGTGGTAAATTCCCATAGCTCAACACGGGAGATCGCAATGTTTTGGGTGTATATGCTGATCCCGAAAAGAATCGAGCAAGTATTATTTGTGCTGCTGAAATACTGAAACGACCGAAACCGTACCGAGACGAAAGGACAGGTCGATGTCAGACACGCCGACTTCTTAAAAAAAAAAAAAAAAAAAAAAAATCCGAGGCGGGAGATAAGAGTTTACAGTGCTGTTGTAAAACCCCGGTTGATTGCACGAACACATCGGGAAAGAAGAACCAAGGTATGAAAGGAAAGGTTGTATTTCCAAAGAAGAAAGCAACAAGTCAGAAGACGTTTGGAGACTTTTTTTATGTGAGAAGTTCACCGGCCAAGGACAAGAAAAAAAAAAAAAAAAAAAATGGCTTACTCAAATGTATAATCGGGCGCGAAAAAATGATCTCGATAACCGGTAAATCGATTACGATAACCTTTTCAGCGATAACCAATGATTACAATCGATAACTTGCCTTAAATTTATTGTCCGATAACCGATACCCGATGAATCGATAAATCCGAAATTTCAGTGCTAGCGATAACGATATTGATACTTTAAATAAAAAAAATTGATAAATCCAAATCTTTATTTTTATCTTTATCTTAGAAAACTTAGAATAATCTTAGAAAAAAATTCAAATTCAAGGTTTATCCTATCTCTTCACTACTGAAAAGTGCTGTTTTGAATAAAATAACTATATTTGGTTTTGAAAGTTAAAAACTTCAACATGCTAATGTTCCAAAAACTAAAACGATGGATTATCGCTATGTTTGGAAACAAAAGTATCGGCGATACCGATGAATCGATAACGCGGAAAAAAATAATTATTGGATAATTGATAATGCGATAAATTATCGGGATAACGCCCATGTATGCTCAAATGGCAGCTCCTAAAGCGACATTGGATAGAATCACCAAATAACAGACGATAAGTGCCTTGAAACCTCCGTCATAGGGAGGAAATACAGATGCAGGAAGGGAGTTCCAGGGTTTACCAGAAAAAGGCATGAATAAGTGAGAATACTGGTTAACTCTTGCATTAGAGAGGTGGACAGAACAGGGATGAGAGAAAGGAGAAAGTTTTGTGCAGTGAGGCCGCGGGAGGAGGGGAGGAATGCAGTTAGCAAGATCAGAAGAGCAGTTAGCATGAAAATAGCGGCAGAAGATAGCAAGAGATGCAACATTGCGAGGATGAGAGAGAAGCTGAAGACAGTTAGAAAAGAGTTGATAAGACGAAAAGCTGTTGATCCTACCCTGTATAAAAGAGCGGTATGAGTGGAACCCCCCCATGCATGTGAAGCATACTCCATACATGGATAAGGCCCCTGTACAAAGCTAGCAACTTGGGGGTGTGGGATGGGGGATGAGAAAAATTGGTGGAGACGACCCAGAACACTTAACTTTATAGAAACTGTTTTAGCTAGAGATGAGATGTGAATTTCCAGATTAGATTATAAGTTAAGGACAGACCGAGGATGTTCAGTGTAAAGGAGGGGGACAGTTGAGTGTCAATGAAGAAGAGGGGATTGTTGTCTGGAAGGTTGTATCGAGTTGATAGATGGAGGAATTGAGTTTTAGAGCCATTGAATAATACTAAGTCTGCTTTGTCCCAATCATAAATTTTAGAGAGATAAGAAAAGGCAGGCGTTCTGTGGCTTTCATGTGAACACTCAACAGTTGATCTTCACCAGTCTCTACATAGACCAGCTAACAAAATACCAGCTGAACTTACAAAGTCCAGTGTCCTGCTAAGAATAGGCATCAAAGCCTTGCTTCTCTTATATGTGCCTGAATTTATAAAGTTTTATATTAATTATATAGCTTAAGTGGATAAAGTAAACTAATATAGAGGAAAAAAAATAGCATTCGTTCCAAGGTAACGATACATCCCAGACCCGAGGTAATGTGCATAATGGGGAGTTTTCAGAACTAGTGGTTGTCACCAGGTGGCAGCACAGACAAACTCCTCATACAAGCAATATCAGATATACCTACAGTGCTATTCTATTTACATGAAGATGCAATGGGCTTATATAATATATTTTTTTTCTGCGTAATCCCTTCTAAGTAGTAACACAAGTAAAATCAAACTCTTTTCATGAACAAATGTATATATATAAGTTGTTTTTTCTAGTGAATCGGCATTTAGATTTAATTAGTCATCTTAAAGGGGCCTGCACACAGTCATACATGTTGGCATACTTGCATGACAAACACGTGTATGAAGACTCATCACACAGTCATACTAATTGGCAACAAACATCAGTCAGTAAAGTGTGTGTGCGCAGGAACGACATGTCTCTAGACGAAGACACCCTAATTGCCGTTGGGCTAGCTTTAGCGTTAAAGAAAAAAGAAACAAAGAGATCGAAATGGGCAAGAAGCTGGCTTTTAAAAAGAAAGAAATTTTCACATTCAAACTGTTGCTGCCCCAGATTTCTTTGAATTTTCATGTTTTTTTATGTTCTCTCCTGAACGCAGAACGTAGGCTATTTATTTTCTTCATGACACCGTCTCGAGTGCATTCTGGCTCTAGTTCCTTTAGAATTTCTACAAGTTGAACAATCCCTTTATTCCTTTCAATTCTATTTGAGTATTCTTGGGATTTGACTTTCCATAGAGCCGGGTGTTCTCTGTAGAAATTTATAGATTGTAATATAATGTTCTTCTCATGCTGTTTTGCATTAGCGCACTCCGTACTGCTGTTAATGGACATCTTCCCTCACAACCTGTAAAGCTCAAACTGATGTTTGACGGTATGACGAACTGTCAGACGTACCAACATGTATGTGGACATATAAGCTCCGCCCAGAAAAGTCAAGCTCGGTTTGATTTTCGTCATACAGTATGACCAACATGTATGCCAACCAAACTCACCCATCACACGGTCAAACTTAGCTTCATACACGTGTTTGTCATGCAAGTATGCCAACATGTATGACTGTGTGCAGGCCCCTTAAGATTTCCAAATTAATACACTCTTGATTGGAAACGTCTTAATCTAGATGACAGTAAACATAAAGGCAACATGTCTGTGACAGTCAAAAGCCCAAATTACACAGATCTCCTTCCTAGTTTATGGAAACGGCAATTTTAATAAAAAAAAAAAAAAAAAAAAAAAGGGAAATCGAGTGTCCAGGCGATGGTAATGCTGTATCTCTAACCAAAACAAACACCTGACTCGGCCGCGCTGGTTGAACTTAAGAAACACGTTGTTGGACAACAAGTTGAATGTTGCTGCGGTGCCCATATCCACTACGCCCTAAGCAATGGATTACGGTAGCTGGACACTACAGCAGCAGGATCGCCTGAGAGATGTTCGTTTTGGTTCTCGATTACTTTGCCTTGTCGCTCGCTTCGTGAGAGGGATGCTAAAATCCCCACACACACACAAAAAAAAAAAAAAAAAAAAACTAGAGCCATATATCACGATGTTACTGAGTAGGTTGTGTCATATTATATAGTACAGTTTTTTTTTATCCTCCAAATCAATAGTTTTTATACTTGTAATATGCTTTATTTAAGATAATGCTAGCAGTTTACTCGATAATCACACACGAAAAAAAAAGAAGAAAAAATAATCTGACCACAATCTCTCAATATTATCCATACCGGATATTGAAAAGTCGATACATCATTTCAATAGTATCATGATGATCAATGTTCTATGCATCTTTACGCACATGGGATTTACTACAGCAATATTTTAGCTCTCTTTCCTACAGTTAGATGAGCAGCAACGATATCTAGCGGTTTAGTTCCGAAAACTCCCCATTATTTAGTCCATTTCGGTAGATTTTTTTTGCTCCATTTCGGTGCATATTGGTAGTTGGTTGCATTTCGGTCCATTCGGTAGTTTTTGGCTGTATTTCGGTGCATTTCGGTAATTTTTTACTGCATTTCGGTAAATTTCGGTAGTCTTTGGTTGCATTTTGTTACATTTCCGTAGTTTTTGGCTGCATTTCGATATTAGGCATGACCCTTTCAGACCTTGCTTGTTTTGCTCGCTTTTTGGAGGATAGTATAGGTGGGGTGAAAGAAGAGTTAAAAGTGGAAGTCTAGTGTAGTCTTGCTGTTCAACCCTTTCAGACCATTGCGGACGCCCCATATTTATGCGCTTTCGGTCTGAATCAGCTGAGGAGCATGTAGATATGTTATTCTGTATACTTCTTTCCTTGCTGTTTCCTCCTCCAACAGGTCAGAAAGTGTGCCGTATTCTAAAACGCTGCTCTCTCACCACGACTATTTTCTAAGGCTACAGAGATTATTAGTGAGGGATCACCACCACCACCACCCTGATAATAATCTTAGTAGCTAGAAATAGTTCTTATGATACAATAGTTTCAAAATTCCGGTACCATGGAACAAAATCTGGCGTGGACAGACGCACCAAAATTTGTTTCATGCCACCTTTGTTTCGTGACATCGGTTCACAGCTGATACCACAACCACCATCATCAGCAACAGTACCACCACCATCAATATTTCTACATAACCACCATCACTATCATCACCACCACCACCACCACCACCAAGGATTCTACATACCACCACCACCACCATCACTATCATCATCATCAACAGCAGCGGCATGGCCGAAGTAAACAATCCGTGGTGATGCTGGCCGGTATGGGTAGAGTGGCTGGCTTGGGCCGGATGGCG